>NC_057806.1:598032543-598266351 GCF_018294505.1 Triticum aestivum
GTTTGTTTTTATTCCTAGTAAGTGCTTAATTGAACTAGTTGAGTTAATACAACTATTTTATTTTTAGTATGAAAATTAATAGAACTAGTTTATTTTTTAGTTAAAGCAACTATTTTATTTTTAGTAAGTAAATTAATAAACTAGTTGAACTACTTTAGTTGTAGTTAAACTAGTTTAGTAAGTAAATTAATAAACTAGTTGAACTAGTTGAATTAATAGAACTAATGCATTTTTAGTAAGATAAATAATATAACTAGTTGAACTACTTTATTTTTAGAAAGAACTAGTTTTTTTCTATTTATAGTAAGTTTATATTTAGTAAGAACTAGTTGAATTAATAAAACTAGTTGAACATGTCATATTTGCTCAAATAGGATTTGTGGTTGCCCAAGTGGCCATTCATGTTCAATTTACACCTCCGAGTGGCCTATGTTTTGCCGGAGTGCTGATTAATTTCCGTTCCAGCAAATTTCAGGTGCTTGATATGTCCTTTTTTAGAAAAGGTCATGCTGGATTTTTCTATGAATTCTGGCATGACTTGTGCTAGAATATGTAGGAAATATCGAGTGGTCTGGATTTTCTCGAAAAATAATGATCTAATTTAGGTTTTTTAGTACATATATTTAATTGTACAAGTTTAATCTTTGAATTATGAACGTAGGAAATGTCGTACTCGGACGACGATAGTCTCCCGGGGGAGTGCAGCTGGTTCCATGATGATCGAGGTATGTGCGACATGTTCGTTGAGCTGGACGAAGATCGGTGCTTCAGTATTAAGCTCGAGGGGACCTTCGATGTTGAAACGGTACGCAACAACAACAAGTGTTTTTTTCATAATTAAGCATGACTTCAACTATTTCAACGTCTAATTTTATCTTTTACAATTCGACTAGCGTATCCCATGCCATGCAAGACGCTATGTCTTGGAGAGGATGGGTTTTGAAGACCATGAAAATTTTCAAACAAAGAAAATACACCTAAGGACCCATCATGATATCGATTTTGAATTAAATCTGTACAATTCTCAGAGCGTAACCCATTTTGGTTGCCAAAATTGGGAAGCACTTTGCAAAATGTATGGTTTTTATGAGGGTATGATTGTCACCATGGATCTTGGTGATCCTGACATCGAGCAAGACAATATGGACATTTGGGTCCTTGTTGATACGCTTCCGATTCTACCGCAATGTGAGTTTCTCAAACATAGTTATTAACTAATTTATATTGTTTATTTCAAAATAGTTGACAGCTTATTTCCATTGACAACATATTTTGAATCTTCAAAGAATGTGCAGAAGATGGTAGACAAAACCCACTACACCGATGGCTTCGAATTAACTTAGAAGGAGAAAAGTCATCTGATTGCTTATTTTACTTATCTTGAGAGTTACAATACCTATTATCGAACTCCTCCAAATTATGGTGAATACGTGCCACTAGTGCACGTGTTGAACCACGGTAACTTCTATGGAGATACCCTGGTAAGATTTTTTACTATTACGACATCCATGCATCTTTTGCATACTTCTACAACTAGTACATCATTGCTAACTACGAAGTTATTACTATGTTTTTCAACAGAAAGTCCCGATGGATTGTGTGCCTCATCTGATGCATCAGAATGGTCGCCGTGCAGTTCTGAACATACAGCCAGGTCAATCTAAGGAGCTCACCCGTGCATATCAGATTTCTAAAACCAGTGAACACATGCTAATCAAAGAATGGAAAAAATGTTTGGACATTCGCGAGGATGTTCTTGGAAGTAACATTAAGCGAAAGACAAGAATTGGAGACAGGATAATGTCCATTCTCCATAATGGAGAGTCAGGGGCTATCTTGTTTTTTGCTATTTTACCTTAGAGAATATAGTAGGTCCTAAGAGAATGTAGTAGGTCCTATGAGGTATAATATGTTTATTATGTGATACAATGTGTTAGAGTTGATGATGAGGAGCACTTGTGATTACGACTAGTGACCATTTTGCTATATGATGTCTCATTGATGAAAATGATGATCTTGAGGAGGTGTTATATGACAATGATGTATTATGATGATAACTTGTTAATGATATGATGATGATATTTATTATATCATTGGGTGAAAGAACCGCGGTTTAGTTTCAAGTGGATGTCCATCCACTTGAAACTAGTCCATGGTTCTTTCACCCCGTGATGTAATAACTCATTATGATGTAAAAACAATTTCTAAATTCCTGTTGTATGAAAACTTGTGTAAAGGTGTACGAATACAACATGAAATAAAAAAGAAATAAAATACGAAATAATAGTAGCAGCGCGGGCAGGGAGAAGCGCTACTACTAATTACCAATAGCGCTCCTCTGGGAAGTCGCTACTACTAAGTCGATTTAGCAGTAGCGTGGGCGGAGGCACGCTACTGCTATATGTTAGCTGTAGCGCCTTATCAGTAGCGCATCGCCCCGCGCTACTGATAGGCCTAAAACCCGCGCTGCTGCTAGGCTTTTCCCTAGTAGTGGTGGGAGTCTTGCTCCCTTTGCGCCTAGGGTCTGAAAGGTCGCCTTGAGGAGCCCCCAAGGCTACCTCCCCTCGGCTTAGTGCCTTTCGGGACAACACGTCGACATTGTCCGTAGGGCAAGGGGTGGAGGCGGTCGGAAGTGAATCACTATTCATATCCGACGAGTCCAATGAACCGTCTGACGAATCTACGTTGAGATGAGCTCGGGACGGACTGCATAATCATATGCGGCGTAATGAGAAACAGTGCAATAAAACATACCATGAATTACTATGGTGTCTGGATACTTACGACTTCTCCAGGGGCTTCTCCCTGGGTAACCATTCGTCGCCGTTGTAGGCGGCCGTCGTGGAGCAGTCCGGAAGAAGGGTCCTTCCCTTCTTGGACCCTTCGGCCTCCTCGGTTGGGTCGGCCTTCCTTTTCTTGTCTCCACCGGCTGGGGGAGAACTTTGCTCCTCCTCTTCCTCATTTTCGTGGGAGGAGTGCGCGTCGGAGTCATCGAACGATGAGTCCGATACAACCTTGCGCCGGAGACCCTTTTGGGTCCCCATGGCCTTCTTCTTGGTCTTCTTCCCCGGCACCTCGTAAGGTGCCAGAGCCAGCATCTCCGTTAGGAGAGCATCTGCAGGATCTTCAAGCAGGGGGCTGGGCAATCGAGCTGCTCCGCTATCTTTATCCAGTCCTGTTAATGAGATGGAAGCTTAGATCCCGCACATGATTTAACTGGGGCAAATAAATACCTTGTGAGATATAAAAACTTACCGGATTGGCATGGCGCTTTGCGCTGAGTCCGCGGTCCTTGGTGAGGGAAGGAGGTACCTCGGCGCCCATGAACAACACCCTCTAGATGTCCTTGTGCGTCGTGTCATAGAGCTCTCGCAGCGTTTGGTGCTTGGCCGGGTCAAACTCCCACAAATTGAATGCCCGTCGTTGACACGGGAGAATCCAGCGGACCACGTTGACGAGCTTGATTTTCTTGCTCATCATGTTCCTGATGCAGGTCTGGAGTCCGGTCAGCTCTACTGAGGAACCCCAGGACAGACCCTTCTCTTTCCAGAAGTGAGCCGCGTGGGGATTCCGGATCGAAATTTGGGAGCCGCCACCCAGTTGGTGTCGCGCGGCTCGGTGATGTAGAACAACCCCGATTGCCACCCCTTTATGGTCTCCACATAGGAGCCTTCGAGCCAGGTGACGTTAGGAATTTTGCCCACCATGGCGCCTCCGCTCTCTGCTTGCTGGCCAACCACCACCTTCGGTTTGGCATTGAAGGTCTTCAGCCACAGGCCGAAATGGCGCTTGATGCGGAGGAAGGCCTCACACACGACGATAAACACCGAGATGTTGAGGATAAAATTGGGGGCCAGATCATGAAAATCCAGCCCGTAGTAGAACATGAGCCTGCGAACAAACGGGTGGAGGGGAAATCCCAGTCCGCGGACGAAGTGGGTAAGAAAAACTACCCTCTCATGGGGTTCGGGCGTAGGGATGATCTGCCCTGCATCTGGCAGCCGGTGCGCGATATCCGCGGCCAGATATCCGGCTTCCCGTAACTTTGTGATGTTCTCCTCCGTGACGGAGGAGACCATCCACTTGCCTCCCGCTCCGGACATGCTTGGAGTGGTTTGAGAAGAAAGACATGAACTTGGGCGCTGGAGCTTGAGTGTGCAAGAATGGGTAAGCAAGGAGGAAGAAGGCGTGGGTAAAAAGGGTGAATCCTGGTCCCTTTATAAGGGTGGAAGAGGCGATGCGCCTCCCCACTTGCCTGGTAAAATCGCTTATTCCCCAAGCACCGTAATTGATGGCGCGGTTGGGTTACCCACATCCGTATTGATGAGAATCCCGTAATAAGGGGGACACGATCTCTGCTTTGGCAAGACGTGTCAAGAAAACCGCCTCACGATATGTGCGGTGCTGGTTGAGAAAAACGGTTCAAATAATGACCGGGCCATGACGTGATGTCATGCTGTCAAAACGTGTCAGCATATTAGATTTGTGGAAATACTATTCTCTCTACGGTGGTATGTGGAACTTGTTTTGCAGAGCCGGACACTATCCTTGTGTTCAAAATCTTCCATGGAGTATTCGGAGGAGGAACCCGCCTTGCAATGCCAAAGATGAAACTGTGCGCCGGACTCATCATCATTGAAGCCTGGTTCAGGGGCTACTGAGGAGTCCTGGATTAGGGGGTCTCCGGACAGCCGGACTATATCCTTTGGCCGGACTGTTGGACTATGAAGATACAAGATTGAAGACTTCGTCCCATGTCCGGATGGGACTTTCCTTGGCGTGGAAGGCACGCTTGGCAATACGGATATGTAGATCTCCTCCCTTGTAACCGACTCTGTGTAACCCTAGCCCCCTCCTGTGTCTATATAAACCAGAGGGTTTAGTCCGTAGGACAACAGACAATCATACCATAGGCTAGCTTCTAGGGTTTAGCCTCTATGATCTCATGGTAGATCAACTCTTGTAATACTCATATCATCAATATCAATCAAGCAGGACGTAGGGTATTACCTCCATCAAGAGGGCCCGAACCAGGGTAAACATCGTGTCCCCTGCCTCCTGTTACCATCCGCCTTAGACGCACAGTTCGGGACCCCCTACCCGAGATCCACCGGTTTTGACACCGACAACCACCATGACAGATACTGGTGGTGTGGTCCCTGCGATCGAAGGTGATCGGACAAGAAGACCATGGGTTGAACTTTGGGGCAACTGGATCCATCGCATAGACGTCCCTCAGTGCACGCTTCCGTTCCCGCTTGGGAATATGGGTTGCGTATATCATGTTTACCGTTTTCACTTGGGGAGGAAATTCCTTCTGTCCTCCTGTGTTCGGCGGACGGGGCTCCTCCTTGTCGTCGCTATGCAGCCCCTTTTCCTTGTTTTCGGCATTCAACTTGCCGGCCTGTTTGAACACCCAGCATTCTCTGTTGGTGTGGTTGGCTGGTTTATCGGGGGTGCTGTGAATTTGACACGAACGATCGAGTATGCGGTCCAAGCTGGACGGGCCCAGATTGCTTCTTTTGAATGGCTTTTACCGCTGACCAGATTTAGAAGCACTGAATCCGGCATTAACTGCCGTGTCTTTGGCGTTGTCGCCGTTGTTACGGCGTTTGTGTCTGGTGCGACATGGCCTGCCGTTGCTATCTTTGGCATTTGAATTGCCAGGGTTTCTTGATGTGTTGTTGCTGCGAGCCAGCCAGCTATCCTCGCCCGCACAAAAGCGGGTCATGAGTGTCGTGAGGGCTGCCATGGACTTCAGATTTTCTTGGCCGAGGTGTCGGGTGAGCCACTCGTCGCGGATGTTATGCTTAAATGCCACTAAGGCCTCGGCATCTGGACAGACGACGATTTGGTTCTTTTTAGTTAGGAACCGAGTCCAAAATTTCCTGGCTGATTCCCCTGGCTGTTGGGTGGTCGCACATAAGTGCCCTGGAAGTTGTCAAGTAATGCTTCCTCCAAATTCTCGCAACTGCCAATGGAGTTTGCTGGCAGGCTATTGAGCCAATGCCGGGCAGGTCCTTTGAGTTTTAATGGGAGGTACTTGATGGCATGTAGATCGTCGCCGCGGGCCATGTGGATGTGGAGGAGGAAATCTTCGATCCATACCGCAGGGTTCGTTGTGCCATCATATGGTTCAATATTCACAGGTTTAAAACCTTCTGGGAATTCGTGATCCATTACTTCATCAGTGAAGCATAGGGGGTGTGCGGCGCCTCTGTGTCGGGCTATATCACGACGCAGTTCATACGAGTCTTGTCTGCTATATTCGGCCCAGCCGGATTTGCTTTTGGTATATCCGGCGTGACGGTCGTCGTCACGCGTTGGGGCGCGCCCCCGTGATCCGTAGATCGATCTTGTATGTCCTGCTTTGTTTTCAAATACGTCTCGCAGATCTTGTGTGTTGCCCCGGGCCTTGGTGTTTTTGTTTGACTGGCGACGGGGTGCGGGCTGGACTTCGGGCTGATACGCCGCTTTGTCTCGGCCACGGGGTGGCCGATCAGCCGCATCATACGCTGGTAATGTAGGCTTTAATGCTTCCTCCTCGAGTTGGGGTAGCAACCTGCGCTTTGGGTAACTTTTGGTTGGGCGCTCGAGTTCGTATTCATCGGCTGCCAGCACCTTGGTCCATCTATCCGCTAGCAGATCTTGATTAACTTGAAGCTGATGTTGCTTTTTCTTCAGCCTTTTTGCTGTGGCTATAAGCCATCGCTTGAAGCGCTCCTGCTCGACGGGATCTTCAGGCACGATAGATTCTTTGTCGCCGAGGCTCACCTCGTCATCGGAGAGGGGCATGTAATTGTCATCGTCTGATTCTCCGTCTGCCGCCTGTTCCATAGGGCTAGCTTGCCCATCCACCCGGTCGAAGCCTGGATAGAGGGAATTGTCTTTGTCTTTGGCACTGTCCGCAGCGTTATTGTCTCTTGTGCCGGTATCGCTGCTTTTGCTATGGCAGGGCTAAGAGCGGCGCCGATGACGCCGGTGCTTAGATTGCTTCTCGAGGGAATTATCCTCCGTTGCCTTATTACCATCACTTTGTTTGGGGGTGTCCACCATGTATATATCATATGATGAGGTGGCTGTCTAGCGCCCTATGGGCGGTGGTTCCTGTTCTTCTCCTGCATCATCATCCATACCATCGATGTCTTCGGAGCGAAATCAAGCATGTCAGTTAAGTCGTCGATAGTGGCTATTAAGTGGGTGGTGGGTGGGGAATGAATTTCTTCGTCGTCCGCTTACCACTCAAGCCGTACATAGTTCGGCCAAGGGTCTCCTGACAAGGAGAGAGACCTCAATGAATTTAGCACGTCGCCCAAGGGCGAGTGCTGAAAGATATCCACGGAGGTAAACTCCATGATCGGTGCCCAATCAGATTTGATAGGCACGGACGCAGGCGATTCGGGGCCTGTGGCCAGGGACGAATCCAAGGGTCCGGCAACACAGGCCTCATAGGAGGTGAAGTCAGTATTCAGCTCTATCGCCACTGGGTGTGCGGCCTCCGTGGCGGGTTCCATCCACCCGTCCTCGGACGACACGATCTGCTCTGAATTGAGGGCCAAAGTTGCCACAGATGTGATCTCCCGAACACCGTCCGGCGGTAGAGCTAAGTCATGCTCGTCGCAACTATGCGGCGCACCTGACATGGGCTCGAATCCATCGAAGATCAAGTCTCTATGGATGTCGGCAATATAGTTCAAGCTTCCAAACCTGACCTGATGGCTAGGGGCGTAGCTCTCGATCTGCTCCAGATGGCCAAGCGAGTTGGCCCGCAGGACAAAGCCGCCGAATACGAAGATCTGTCCGGGGAGAAAAACCTCACCCTGGATCGCATCGTTGTCGATGACCAACGGAGCCATCAAGCCTTATGGTGACGACATAGTGGAACTCTCAATGAAAGCACCAATGTCGGTGTCAAAACCGGCGGATCTCGGGTAGGGGGTCCCGAACTGTGCGTCTAAGGCGGATGGTAATAGGAGGCAGGGGACACAATGTTTACCCAGGTTCGGGCCCTCTCGATGGAGGTAATACCCTACTTCCTGCTTGATTGATCTTGATGATATGAGTATTAAAAGAGTTGATCTACCACGAGATCGTAGAGGCTAAACCCTAGAAGCTAGCTTATGATTATGACTGCTCTTGTCCTACAGACTAATCCCTCTGGTTTATATAGACACCGGAGGGGGCTAGGGTTACACAGAGTCGGTTACAAGGGAGGAGATCTACATATCCGAATTGCCAAGCTTGCCTTCCACGCGAAGGAGAGTCCCACCCGGACACGGGACGAAGTATTCAATCTTGTATCTTCATAGTCCAACAGTTCGGCCAAAGTATATAATCCGGCTGTCCGAGGACCCCCTAATCCAGGACTCCCTCAGCCTCCTCGGTTGTTTCTTGATGTCCACTCCAAGTCCTCTAGATCATGTTTGGTCCAAAAATCATGCTCCGGAAGGTTTCATTCCGTTTGGATTCCGTGTGATATTCCTTTTCTGCGAAACACTGAAATAGGCAAAAAAACAACAATTTGCACTGGGCCTTGGGTTAATAGGTTAGTCCCAAAAATAATATAAAAGTGTATAATAAAGCCCATTAAACATCCAAAATAGAATACATAATAGCATGGAACAATAAAAAATTATAGATACGTTGGAGACGTAACAGGGAGGACTACAGGATCAGGGGGCAGCATGCCGCCCTCGCGAAGGCCCTGACTCTAGCGTGATGTGATCGATGATGTGATGCTGTGTTACTTTTGGTTTGGTTTGTTGAACTGTTGGGGTACTTTTGGTTTGTTGAAATGAATCTCGTTGGTTATGTTATGTTGAACTGAATCTCGTTGGTTATGCTAGTAATCTGGTTGCTATCTATATTTGTCTGTCCTTTAAATTTGCATGTGGTATATTTGTCTGTCCTGAATCTATGGTTAGTTATGTTTAGATGTTGTGAACTATGATTTTATGTGCTGCAATGATCACACATGTTGTGTAGGAAATCAAATGCATGCTCCAAATGAGATCATGTAAACCTTGGCAGTATAAATTCAAGAAAATGCAAAAACAAGTAAAACCTTGGCAAAATATCTATGTTTGTGTAGGAGATCATGTGTGCAAAATTTGAAGTGATTTAGAGGAAGTCAAATAAATTTGAATTTGAGAAATGTGCTCCAAATGAGCTCCCAGGCTAGGGTAAACAACCCATTTGTAATCAAGTTTTTTTGGACCTACCCTAAATGATCCAAATGTTTTTTTATTAACACATATTCACTTTCCATAGTGTAGATTCAAAGTCTCACTATTTTTTGAATTAATTTTCATATTTTTACATTTTCTTTTGAAAACATATGCTTTAATATAAAAACTATTTAAAACACATTTTGAAATATGAAAATGGAAAACTAGCTTGAGATCCTTCTTATTCACTTTAAAATAAAGCTTTGATGATTTTATTATTTTTTCAAAAACAGAAGTAACACCACCTCCTCTTCTTGAACTCTATGAAATCATGTACATGATAGCTCATATGTGTGAAGGTTTTCTCATGAAAATGACCATAGACCAAGTTTATGATTTTTGGTTGGTAACATGTCACATAAGACAACATTGTCCGCGGGTTTTATATATTTTTGTTTTTTAAATTAATGGTGCTCACTTGACCTCGATCGTGCCAGCTAGGTTTTTTTTCATGAAAATGACCATAGACCAAGTTTAGTATTTTTCCTCGTTAGTTTGTCTTATAAAACGACGAACGTCGAAGGTTTCATATTTTTTGATTTTTTTAAATTAGTTATGCTTAGTCAAAGCCTTCGAAACCCCGTTGACCAGCTCAAAACTCCTCTAAACCCCATGGGGTTTCGCCTAACCCTAGCTCCCAACATCAGCCGTCCGATCATACCCTCGCGCCAAGCGACAGCCCTCAGATCTGGTATTCTAGAAGGAATTAGGTGGGCTGGCTGTGTGCAGGCTCCGCGCCGTTGGATCACAAGGACGGCTCCGCATCATTGGATCATGGGGCTATCCGCGAGAGGCGATCCTATTGGTTGTGCTCGGCTACTCTCCCACCACTGACTCCTAAAAAAAGTTGTTATTGGGCCCAAAAGGAAACCAAGCTCTGGTTGGGCCGTAGAATTGCGTCGTTTTTTTGCATTGTTTGCTCTGTTTTTTGTGAACGTGTTGGCTCTGTATTTTTGCATCGTTTGAATCAATTGACATTGCATAGCAGATGACCAAATTTTTAAGGGCCAAATTTATTTTTATCTTTGTTCATATAATGTATGACCATGGATTCCCACGCATGCAATTAGCTTCTTTTTCTTCTTCTTTTTCAAACCACCGTTTCCCACGCGTGTACACTCCTGATGCCGCGGTGGGTTTGAAAACGGGTTACTTCACATTTGACCCCCTTATTGCCACGGCCAAATAACACGTAGCACTACGGCTATTTAAGCCACCCTCTGCCTCTGCCATCCCTCATCCATCTCCACCCCTCTGCCATCTACCCTTCTTGCTCTTCGACCACTTCTCCTCCTTCTAGCACATCCTCAGCCATGCAGTACATCGTACCAAGCTACCACTTTCCACCCACCGTGCCGAAGAGGCTCTACCCTCCTGGCGTGTACGTTGAGCACACACTACGTCTGTAGGCAATATCAAGGTCGAGGACCGCAAGGAACTTCACCGAGTTCTTCCTCGCGTCCGGCTACCGCCACCTCCCGTGGGGATCTCCAAGGATGCTCCGTGTCGAGGAGGTCATCCAAAACGGGGTGGTGGTTGCTCTCCTTGCCCACTTCACCAACACATTTGATGCCTTCTACCTCCTCGGCCAGGTGTTTTAGTGTGGTTGTGAGTTCATCGCTTTCACCACCCACAACATGTTCACGGAGTACACCAACATCTTCCCCACCGCGTCCCGCATGCACACTCTTTCGTACCCAATCGACAACGCCCCAGAGGAGCAGTGAAGGGCGCTCGGAGGAGGAGCGAGGTGGCAAAGGGGCGTCTAGGGTTCTAAACCCTCTATCTATTTTTCTTTTTTTGAGTCTATGTTATGTTAAGTTGTAATCCCATTGAACTATGTGAGAGATGCTATGGGCTTGTTGGCCCTTTTATCAAGTTCTATTATTAAGTTTTCTATCTATTCTATTATGAAGTTCTTCCTAGTTTCAACTATGTGATTGTGCTATGGGCTTGTTGGCCCTATCTACATATATGTTGATTGTTTTCTTAGAGAGCTCACTTTGTTAGTAACCACCTAGTGCATGCAGCCACAACGAACCCTTCTTTTCTTGCACAAGCCACAAATATGTAGCCACCTAGCTAGTGCAAGAAGCCACAACATATTTGTTCAATTTATTTGTCATAGAAAAACAGGTGCAGGTGTGAGTGGATCGAAAAGGCTGCAACTGATCATAAAAAACGATGCTCTAAATCGAGGAGACAAGTGTGCGAGAAGAGAGGAACTAGCGGCAGCAACCGTCGCTGCATCCATGGAGGCCGGCGTGCATGAAAGCGGCTCGGTCAGTCCATCATGGCGGCACGCATCAGCGCATGTAGGCTCGGTCGGCGCATCGACGCATGCAGGCAGGCTTGTTGGGTGCATGCATAGCAGGCTTCTGTCGTGGCAGCGCGCACAAGCGTTTAATGCAAGGGACGGCCCAATGAAACCACGGCCCAACGATCGAACATCTACACACCCAACGTGGCCCCACTCGTCAGAGTTAACGGTCAAAGCACTGACCCGACGGTGACGTCTTTTGTGACCTCTTCGGGTTTCGGGCAAGGGAGTGGGGAAAACTGAGCAAAAGTTAAGAGCGTTGGGATGGATGGGTAGAGCTAAGGAACCAGGGGCATAGATGTAAAATCCCCATGATAAAATACTTATTCTTTTTGTAGAGGATTAATAAACAAATTGCCTAGGACTTCCTATTTTTCAGAATTTTTGGAGTTACAGAAGTATTTGGGAGTTACAGATTACTACAGACTGTTCTGTTTTTGACAGATTCTATTTTCTACTTGTTGTTTGCTTATTTTGATGAATCCATGAGTAGTATCGGAGAGTATGAACCATATAGAAGTTGAAATATAGTGGATATTACACCAATATGAATTTATAATGAGTTCACAACAGTACCTAAGTGGTGATTTATTTTCTTATACTAACGGAGCTTACGAGTTTTTTGTTATGTTTTGTGTTGTGAAGTTTTCAAGTTTTGGGTAAAGATTCGATGGACTATGGAATAAGGAGTGGCAAGAGCCTAAGCTTGGGGATGCCCAAGGCACCCCAAGGTAATATTCAAGGACAACCAAGAGCCTAAGCTTGGGGATGCCCCGGATGGCATCCCCTCTTTCGTCTCCGTTCATCGGTAACTTTACTTGGAGCTATATTTTTATTCACCATATGATATGTGTTTTGCTTGGAGCGTCATTTTGTTTTATTTTGTTTTGCCTTTTGTTTGAATAATATCACAAGATCTGAAATTCTTAAATGTTAGAGAATCTTCACATAGTTACATAATTATTCAACTACTCATTGATCTTCACTTATATCTTTTGGAGTAGTTCGTCGTTTGCTCTAGTGCTTCACTTATATCTTTTAGAGAACGACGGTAGTTTTATTTTGAAGAAATAGATGAACTCTCATGCTTAACTTATATTATTTTGAGAGTCTTTAGAACAGCATGGTAATTTGCTTTGGTTACAAAATTAGTCCTAATATGATAGGCATCCAAGGGGGATATAATAAAAACTTTCATATAAAGTGCATTGAATACTATGAGAAGTTTGATTCTTTATGATTGTTTTGAGATATGAGGATGGTAATATTAGAGTCATGCTAGTGAGTAGTTGTGAATTTGAGAGATACTTGTGTTAAAGTTTGTGATTCCCGTAGCATGCACGTATGGTGAACTGTTATGTGATGAAGTCGGAGCATGATTTATTTTTTGATTGTCTTCCTTATGAGTGGCGGTCGGGGACGAGCGATGGTCTTTTCCTACCAATCTATCCCCCTAGGAGCATGCGCGTAGTACTTCGTTTCAATGACTAATAGATTTTTGCAATAAGTATGTGAGTTCTTTATGACTAATGTTGAGTCCATGGATTATACGCACTCTCACCCTTCCACCATTGCTAGCCTCTCTTGTGTCGCGCAACTTTCGCCGGTACCATACACCCACCATTATCTTCCTCAAAACAGTCACCATACCTACCTATTATGGCATTTCCATAGCCACTCCGAGATATATTTCCATGCAACTTTCCATCGTTCAGTTTATTATGACACGCTTCATCATTGTCATATTGCTTTGCATGATCATGTAGTTGACATCGTATTTGTGGCAAAGCCACCATTCATAATTCTATCATACATGCCACTCTTGATTCATTGCACATCCCGATACACCACCGGAGGCATTCATATAGAGTCATATTTTTTTTCTAAGTATCGAGTTGTAAATAAAAGTGTGATGATCTTCATTATTAGAGCATTGTCCCAAAGAGGAAAGGATGATGGAGACTATGATTCCCCCACAAGTCGGGTTGAGACTCCGGACGAAAGAAAGAGGCCATACAAAAAGAGAGAAAGGGCCCAAATAAAAAAATAAAACAAAAAAACAAAAAAATGAGAGAAAAATAGAGAAGGGACAATGCTACTATCCTTTTTCCACACTTGTGCTTCAAAGTAGCACCATGATCTTCATGATAGAGAGTCTCCTCTTTTGTCAATTTCATATACTAGTGGGAATTTTCATTATAGAACTTGCCTTGTATATTCCAATGATGGTCTTCCTCAAAATGCCATAGGTCTTCGTGAGCAAGAAAGTTAGATGCACACCCACTTAGTTTCTTTTGTTGAGCTTTCATACACTTATATCGCTAGTGCATCCGTTGCATGGCATTCCCTACTCACTCACATTGATATCTAATGGGCACCTCCATAGCCCGTTGATATGCCTAGTTGATGTGATACTATCTTCTCCTTTTTGTCTTCTCCACAACCACCAATCTATTCCACTTATAGTGCTATGTCCATGGATCACGCTCATGTATTGCGTGAAGATTGAAAAAGTTTGAGAACATCAAAGTATGAAACAATTGCCTGGCTTGTCATCGGGGTTGTGCATGATTTAAATATTTTGTGTGATGAAGATAGAGCATAGCCAGACTATATGATTTTGTAGGGATAACTTTCTTTAGCCATGTTATTTTGAGAAGACTTGATTGCTTTGTTAGTATGCTTAAAGTATTATTAATTTTATGTCAATATTGAACTTTTATTTTGAATCATATGGATCTGAATATTCTTTCCACAATAAAGAGAATTACATGGATAAATATGGTAGGTAGCATTCCACATCCAAAATTCTGTTTTTATCATTTACCTACTCGAGGACGAGCAGGAATTAAGCTTGGGGATGTTTGATACATCTCCAATGTATCCATAACTTTTGGTTGTTCCATGCTATTATATTACCAATCTTGGATGTTTTATATGCATTTATAGGAATTAAGCTTGGGGATGTTTGGGACTAACCTATTAACCTAGAGCCCAGAGCCAGTGCCAGTTTCAGTTTTTTCCTTGTTTTTGAGTATCGTAGAAAAAGAATACCAAACAGAGTCCAATTGACCTGAAAATTCACGGAGATTTTTTTGGACCAGAAGAATCCCACAGAGTATTGGAGATGGACCAAAAGAGTCCCGAGGCCACCACGAGGGTGGAGGGCGCGCCCCCCTAACTCGTGGAAGCCTCGAGGACCCCCCCTGACTTGTTCCCGACGGCAACACCTCTTATATATCCCCAAACATCCCGAAAATAACCTAGATGGGGAGTTCCGCCGCCGCTAGCCTCTGTAGACACCAAAAACCAATCGGGAGCCTGTTCCGGCACCCTGCCGGAGGGGGGAATCATCACCGGTGGCCATCTTTATCATCACAACGCTCTCCATGACGAGGAGGGAGTACTTCACCCTCGGGGCTGAGGGTATGTACCAGTAGCTATGTGTTCGATCTCTCTCTCTCTCTCGTGTTCTTGATGTGGCACGATCATGATGTACCACAAGCTTTGCTATTATAGTTGGATCTTATGATGTTTGTCCCCCACTATCTCCTTGTGATGAATTGAGTTTTCCCTTTGAAGTTATCTTATCGGATTGAGTCTTTAAGGATTTGAGAACACTTGATGTATGTCTTGCATGTGCTTATCTGTGGTGACAATGGGATATTCACGTGATCTACTTGATGTATGTTTTGGTGATCAACTTGCGGGTTATGTGACCTTGTGAACTTATGCATAGGGGTTGGCACACATTTTTGTCTTGACTCTCCGGTAGAAACTTTGGGGCACTCTTTGAAGTTCTTTGTATTGGTTGAATAGATGAATCTGAGATTGTGTGATGCATATCGTATAATCATACCCACGGATACTTGAGGTGACATTGGAGTATCTAGGTGACATTAGGGTTTTGGTTGATTTGTGTCTAAAGGTGTTATTCTAGTATGAACTCTAGGATAGATCGAACGGAAAGAATAGCTTCGTGTTATTTTGCTATGGACTGTTGAATAGATCGATCAGAAAGGATAACTTTGAGGTGGTTTCGTACCCTACAATAATCTCCTCGTTTGTTCTCCGCTATTAGTGACTTTGGAGTGACTCTTTGTTGCATGTTGAGGGATTGTTATATGATCTAATTATGTTATCCTTGTTGAGAGAGCTTGCACTAGTGAAAGTATGAACCCTAGGCCTTGTTTCAACGCATTGCAATACAGTTTTCACTCACTTTTATCATTAATTACCTTGCTGTTTTTATATTTTCAGATTACAAAAACCTATATCTACCATCCATATTGCACTTTTATCACCATCTCTTCGTCGAAGTAGTGCACCTATATAATTTACCATTGTATTGGGTGTGTTGGGGACACAAGAGACTCTTTGTTATTTGGTTGCAGAGTTGTTTGAGAGAGACCATTTTCATCCTACGCCTCCCATGGATTGATAACCTAAGGTCATCCACTTGAGGGAAATTTGCTACTGTCCTACAAACCTCTATACTTGGAGGCCCAACAACGTCTACAAGAAGAAGGTTGTGTATTAGACACCAGCCGGCCTCCTATGGCGTGCCCCAAGGGTGGAATCCTTCTCCTACTAGGAGTAGGTTCCCCCCTTTCCTAGTCCAACCTGGAGGGGAAGGAAGGTAAGAGGGAGAGAAAGGAAAGGGGGACGGTCCCCCTCCCAATTCGGATTGAGCTTGAGGGGAGCGCCCCTCCTTTTGGCCGCTTCCTCCTCTCTTCCACTAAAGCCCATGTAGGCCCATTAAACCCGCGGGGGGGGGGGTGTCCGGTAACCTCCCGGTACTTCAGAAAATGCCCGAACTAACCCGAAACCTTTCCGGTGTCCAAACATAATCTTCTAATATATCAATCTTCATGTCTCGACCATTTCTAGACTCCTTGTCATGTCCGTGATCACATCCGGGAATCCAAACAACCTTCGGTACATCAAATCACATAAACTCATAATACAAATCGTCATCGAACGTTAAGTGTGTGGACCCTATGGGTTCGAGAACTTTGTAGACATGACCGAGACTCATCTCCGGTCAATAACCAATAGCGGAACCTAGATGCTCATATTGGCTCCTACATATTCTACGAAGAGCTTTATCGGTCAAACCGCACAACAACATACGTTGTTCCCTTTGTCATCGGTATGTTACTTGCCTGAGATTCGATCGTCGGTATCATCATACCTAGTTCGATCTCGTTACCAGCAAGCCTGTTTACTCGTTCCGTAATGCATCATCCCGTCACTAACTCATTCGTCACATTGCTTGCAAGGCTTATAGTGACGTGCATTACCGAGAGGGCCCAGAGATACCTCTCCGACAATCGGAGTGAAAAATTCTAATCTCGATCTATGCCAACTCAACAAACACCATCGGAGACACCTGTAGAGCATCTTTGTAATCACTGAGGGAGTCTTGGATTAGGGGTCTCTGGACAGCCGGACTATATCCTTTGGCCGGACTGTTGGACTACGAAGATACAAGATTGAAGACTTCGTCCCGTGTCCGGATGGGACTCTCCTTGGCGTGGAAGGCAAGCTAGGCAATACGGATATGTAGATCTCCTCCCTTGTAACTGACTCTGTGTAACCCTAGCTCCCTCCGGTGTCTATATAAACCGAAGGGTTTAGTCCATAGGACAACATACAATCATACCATAGGCTAGCTTCTAGGGTTTAGCCTCTACGATCTCATGGTAGATCAACTCTTGTAATACTAATATCATCAAGAACAATCAGGCAGGATGTAGGGTATTACCTCCATCAAGAGGGCCCGAACCTGGGTAAACATTGTGTCCCCTGCCTCTTGTTACCATCCGCCTTAGAAGCACAGTTCGGGACCCCCTACCTGAGATCCACCGGTTTTGACACCGACATTGGTGCTTTCATTGAGTGTTCCACTGTGTCATCACCATAAGGCTTGATGGCTCTTTCGATCATCGGTAGCGATGCGGTCCAGGGTGAGGTTTTCCTCCCCGGATAGATCTTTGTATTCAGCGGCTTCGCACTATGGGCCAATTCGCTTGGCCATCTGGAGCAGATCGAGAGCTACGCCCCTGGCCATCAGGTCGGATTCGGAAACTTAAACTACACTGCCGACATCCGCGGAGACTTGATCTTCGACGGATTCAAGCCCGTGTCAGGTGCGCTGCACAGTCACGATGAGCAGGAACTAACTCTGCCGTTGGATAGTGTCCGGGAGATCACATCTGCAACTACTCTGGCCTTCAATCCAGAGCAAATTGCGCCATCCAAGGACGGAGGGATAGACCCCGCCAAGGAGGCCGCACTCACATTGGCGATGGAGCCGGATACTGACTTCACCCCTTATGAGAGCCGTGTCGCGGAACCACTGGATTCGTCTCCAACCACGGACTCCGAGCCACCTGCATCCGTGCCTATCGAATACGACTGGGCGCCGATCATGGAGTTCACCTCCGCGGATATCTTTCAGCACTCGCCTTTCGTCGATGTGCTAAATTCATTAAGGTCTCTCTCCTTGTTAGGAGAACCTTGGCCGAACTATGTCCGGCTAGAATGGGATGCGGACGACGAAGAAATTCGCTCAACAGCAGGTGGAACAAAGTGCTCGACAATGAAGAAAAGTATGGTGGAAGTTACCACACAAAGAGCTATCCAAAGTGCAAGCTACTACCTGAATTCGATGATGAGGCCTTAGAGCCCACACAGCCGAAAAATGAAACGGCCAACTGACCGGATCAACCACCTTGTGACCGCGATAGAGCGGCTAACAAAGTCGCACATAAGTCAACACACGATCTACGTGAGGACTTGCGCCAAAAATCCGGTACGACCAGATCCATCTATGGATCCAGGAAGCGCACTCCGGCACAAAATCAAAACAGAATACTACAACCGTCTGAACGCCATGGCACATCCCAATACAGGGGTGCCGCACACCCCTTATGTTTCACCGATGAGGTGCTAGACCATGAATTCCCAGAAGGATTCAAACCAGTGAACATAGAGGCGTACGACAGGACCACAAACCCTGGGGTCTGGATTGAGGACTTTATCCTCCATATCCATATGGCTCGCGAAGACGATCTCCATGCCATCAAATACTTGCCCCTCAAGCTTAAAGGACCAGCTCGGCACTGGCTGAAAAGCCTCCCCGAAAACTCAATTGGAAGTTGGGAGGAGCTCGAGGACGCTTTCGGGCTAATTTTCAAGGGACCTACGTCCGACCTCCGGATGCATATGATTTAAGTCATATAATTCAACAGTCCGGAGAGTCCGCCCGAAAGCTTTGGAACAGGTTTCTCACCAAGAAGAACCAAATCATCGACTGTCCGGACGCTGAAGCCTTAGCATCTTTCAAACACACCGTCCGAGACGAATGGCTCACCAGACACCTCGGCCAAGAAAAACCGAGAAGAATGGCAGCCCTAACAAGCCTCATGACCCGCTTTTGCGCGGGCAAAGACAGCTGGTTAGCCCGCAGTAGCACCAACGACCCAAGCACATCCGAAGTCAGGGATGGCAATGGAAAACCATGACGCAATAAAAACAAGCGTCGCAAATAAAGAAGATAGCCCAGATAATACGGCGGTAAACACCGGATTCAGGGGCTCTCGACCAGGTCAGCGGAAAAAGCCTTTCAAAGGCAGCAGAGACGGACCGTCTGGCCTAAACAAGATTCTTGACAAACTATGTCAGATTCATGGCACCCCCGATAAACCTGCAAATCACACCCACAGAGAATGCTGGGTCTTCAAGCAGGCCGGTAAGCTAAACAATGAACACAAGGGGGGGACACCAAGCAAAGACGAGGACAAACCTCGCCAGCAAAGCACTGGAGGACAGAAAAAATTCCCACCAGACGTCAAAACAGTAAACATGATCCATGTGACGAAGAGGATAAGCAAATATGCACTCTGAGACACACGCGCCACAGAGCCCGTCACCCCTAGGTCCAACCCCTGGTTGGCCTGCCCGATCACTTTTGATCGCGGGGATCACGCGACAAGCATCCGGTATGAAGGATTGGCTACCTTGGTGTTAGACCCAATAATAAACGGATATCATCTCACACGAGTCCTCATGGACGGCGGTAGTGGTCTAAATCTGATATATCAGAACACAGTCCGTAAAATGGGGATAGACCCGACAAAAATAAGCCACAGTAATACTACCTTCAAGGGAGTAATACCAGGCCTAGAGGCCCGCAGTATGGGCTCTCTATTACTAGAGGTTGTATTCTGTTCTTCCGACAACTTCTGAAGCGAAAGGTTAACTTTCTACATCGCTCCATTCCGAAGTGGCTATCAGGCACTACTTGGAAGAGCGGCTTTCGCTCGTTTTAATGCAATACCGCATTACGCTTCTCTCAAGCTTAAGATGCCCGGTCCATGTGGCACCATCACAGTTAGCGGAAATACTGAGTGTTCTCTATGCGCGGAAGAATGTGCGGCGGCTTTAGACGCTGAGCACTAGACGGCCTCACCAACCAGAAAAAATGACAGGTCATCAAGACCACGTGTAAGGGCATATTTATCCCTAAGTGTTTTGGTGATTGATGACAACCGATTTGCAGACTAATTGTGTGCCTTGAGTATTCCAGACACTTCATTGCTAGGCACAAGACGATTGGGTGCCCCTCGAAGACTGATGAGGACAACGTCTTTTCAACGTTTCTTTTTGGTGGATTTGAGTCGTAGGAAAGCCGTACTATTAAGAGGGGGGCGCGTTGGAAAGGTTTGGGTGGAATCATCACGTACACATCTCCTTCTTGTCCCCTCCTTTTTCCTTGGAGCTTCTTCCATTTTCTTGCCTCCCTTGTCTGGCTGCTGTGGTTGGTTGCGGTAGTACTGCTCCCAGGAAAACGGTAGTACCGCAGGCATCCGCAGTAGTACCGCAGGTGCCCACGGTACTACCGCTCCCCTGGAGCTGCACTACCGCTGCCCACCAGGCTAGTGCCTCCCCTTTGTGGTAGTAGGGGCGGATGTAATTTTTTACATCCGCACCTACCGCGGTAGTACCGCTTTCGCCGACCGGTAGTACCGTGCTATGCAGTCAGGCAGTAGTACCGCCCCTCGGCAGTACTACTGTGTCGGGTTTTTGCTACTTCCGTTTCTTTGCGGAAGTAGGCACGGAAGTTCCCTTCCCCCTGGCTGGGGTGTTTGCCTTGTGGTAGTACCGCATGGGTGGTGCGGTAGTACCGCGCGTGCGGAAGTACCGCCCCCAGCTCCTGCGCGTCTGTTTATCTTTTCTGTTGCTGGGGTTGCGGTAGTACCGTGGGTCGGTACAGTAGTACCGCACAGCCGTGCGGTAGTACCGCTTGGTTGCAAGCAGTAGTACCGCGCGGCCTTGCGGTAGTACCGCTGGCCAGGTGCGGTAGTACCGCTGGCCGCGGGCTGGTTGGTGGGTAACGGTTGGCTCCTTTTCCCACACTATATAAGGGGTCCCCTTCTTCCCCGTTGATTTACCTCTTCCACCCCCAAGCTCCATTATTGCTCTAAGCTCCATTTTCGCCTGATCTCCCTCCCTAGCCGACCAAACTTGTTGATTTGCTCGGGAGTGGTTGAGAAGGCCTCGATCTACACTTCCACCAAGAGATAATTTGATTCCTCCCACTAATCCCTTGCAGATCTTGTTACTCTTGGGTGTTTGAGCATCCTAGACGGTTGAGGTCACCGTGAAGCCATAGTCCATTGTGGTGAAGCTTCGTGGTGTCGTTGGGAGCCTCCAATTGAGTTGTGGAGATTCCCCAACCTAGTTTGTAAAGGCTCGGTCGCCGCCTCCAAGGGCACCAATAGTGGAGTCACGGCATCTCGCATTGTGTGAGGGCGTGAGGAGAATACGGTGGCCCTAGTGACTTCTTGGGGAGCATTGTGCCTCCACACCGCTCCAACAGAGACGTACTTCCTCTCAAAGGGAAGGAACTTCGGCAACACATCCTCGTCTCCACCGTCTCCACTCTTGGTTATCTCGTGCCTTTACTTGTGCAAGCTTATTTGTTTCATATATCTTGCTTGCTTGTGTTCCTATCCTTGTTGCATCATATAGGTTGCTCACCTAGTTGCATATCTAGACAACCTACTTTGATGCAAAGTTTAAATTGTTAAAGAAAAGCTAAAAATTGTTAGTTGCCTATTCACCCCCCTCTAGTCAACCATATCGATCCTTTCAATTGGTATCAGAGCCTCGTATCTTTAGTAAGGACTTTACCGTCCAAAGAGTATGGTTGATACTGTAGACAGTGTGTGTCGGTGTCAAAACTGGCGGATCTCAGGTAGGGGGTCCCGAACTGCGTCTCTAGGCCGGATGGTAACAGGAGGCAAGGAACACGATGTTTTACCCAGGTTCGGGCCCTCTTGATGGAGGTAAAACCCTACGTCCTGCTTGATTAATATTGATGATATGGGTAGTACAAGAGTAGATCTACCACGAGATCAAGGAGGCTAAACCCTAGAAGCTAGCCTATAGTATGATTGCTGTATGATGAAGTTGTTCTACGGACTAAAACCCTCCGGTTTATATAGACACCGGAGAGGGTTAGGGTTACACAAAGTCGGTTACAATGGTAGGAGATCTTGAATATCCACATCGCCAAGCTTGCCTTCCACGCCAAGGAAAGTCCCATCCGGACACGGGACGAAGTCTTCAATCTTGTATCTTCATAGTCCTGGAGTCCGGCTAAAGGTATAGTCCGGCTACCCGGACACCCCCTAATCCTGGACTCCCTCAGTAGCCCCTGAACTAGGCTTCAATGACGACGAGTCCGGGGCGTAGATTGTCTTCGACATTGCAAGGCGGGTTCCTCCTCCAAATTCTTCATAAAAGTTTGTAAACACCAAGAGTAGTGTCCGGCTCTGCAAAATAAGTTTCCATGTATTGCCACAGAGAGAATAATATTAACACAAATCTAATCTGCTACGTATTCCGCAGCGAGACATCACACTACGGCCAAGCCTTTATTCAAATCATTTTCACTTTTCCACCTCAGCGTGTTTTGCGAGGCGGTTTCCTTGGCATGTCTTGTCAAAGCAGAGATCGTGTCCCCTTTATTTACGGGATTCTCATCAATACGGACGTGGGTAACCAATCGTGCCCGTTAGCATGTCTTGTCGATTAAAGGCGAGTTCCACACGGTTACAGGGAGGGCTCCTGGTATTCAACCTCTTATAAAGAGACCAAGGCCTTACTCCTTTTCTCCAATCTCAAAACAAGTTTGCCCGTCGCCTCGAGTTCCAACTCCCTAGGCTCCAGATTCCAAGCGCTTCGGACCTTCGACAATGTCCGGTTCTGACCTTCAAGGCCGATGGATGCCCTCCTCCTTCACGGAGGAGGACGTGCTAAAGTTGAGAGAGGCTAGGTTCTTGACCGCTGAAATTTTGCATAGGTTGCCTACTCAAAGGCAGGCTGTTCCCAGTCCCCAGCCTGGTGAGAGCGTAGTGTTCATGTCTCACTTCCTTCAGGGGTTAGGCTTCCTGATGGATCCCTTCGTGAGGGGGCTGATGTTCTATTATGGGCTGGAATTTCATGACTTAGCTCCGGAGTCCATCCTCCACATTTCCTCATTCATCGTTGTGTGTGAAGCGTTCCTCCGTGTTACTCCTCACTTCAGATTATGGCTCAAGACTTTTGGAGTGGAGCCGAAGATGATCGTGGGACGACACGCAGAGTGCGGAGGCGCTATCATAAGTAAGAATGCTGATGCTCCATGGCCCGAGGGCTCCTTTCAAGAGGAGCTCGGATTGTGGCAACGAGAGTGGTTCTATATCACCGCTCCCCGGAGCGCCAAGTGGGTGGCGCCTCCTGCCTTTCGCTCGGGTCCCCCACCACGGCTAGCATCCTGGGTCAACAAAGGATTATACTGGGGGTTATCCAAAGATGTGCCCTTGTTGCAGGGCCGCATTAGGGATCTCTTCGAAAGAGACCTCAACCTGGTCAAGGTGACGCAGGTCATGCTGATTCGCCGAACACTGCCCGGCAAACATCGCTCCCTTCGTCTGTGGGAGTTTAATACGGAGGGACCACGAGCACTCCAGCATTTTATGGGTGCAACGCCCATGGAGATGTATAAAATGTTCTTCGGATCACAAGCAATGTGTTCGGATTTGACCGAGGACGCAGGTTTAAGCTGCAATCGCACGGATACTCAAGTAAGTAACCTTGTGCCCGGACTTGCTATCCATAAAATTGTCATAAGTTCGCCCCTAAAAGAGCCGTCCTTTTAAACAGGAGTGGATGGCGAAGGCAAAGCTGATTAGGTGTCCGGCTCCCCTTCCTGAGACCAGGCCGGATCCCGTGCTAGTTAGGATGTTGAAGATCGTGCCTTTGGAGGGAAGTGAGGGGGAGGACAAGGAAACTATGGCCTCCTCGAAGGAGGCTGCTCCGAAGGGAAGAACCGACAGTTCCTCTCCTAAGGGGAAGAAGAGGGCCGCCTCTGATGACCCGGAGACCATGGCCACAAAGCGGGGGAAGAAGTCCTTGTCGGAGGGTCCGACGCCGGGGAGATCCTTGGCCGAACTACGCCCTCAAAGGGATCAGCCCTCCAGCGAGCCGTAAGTTGAGAAAGATTTTCCTTTAGAGGGATGAGAGAAATCCTTGCTTTTTATCTGAGAAGATTAACCGAAATTTTACTTTGTAGCTCGGACCTCAGCCCTTCTCAGCAGAGTTCGTCTTCGGGGGATCTTCTTCCGGAGATGATGGAGAGTGGAACGCCTCCCCTGCCGTACCGCCTAGCGAGGTGGGCGACCCTGAGGTGTTGTCGCGGAGGGTTTCTCCGAATCCGGCAGGGGTGGAAGGTAGCCATATGTCCCCCCAAGGTTCTCCCCGTCCGGCCTTTGATGGAGGTCATAGGACGAGTCCGGCATCGTCCGATGCGCGGTCGGAGGAGCTGATGATTCTGCTGGGGCGAGCTTCTATCTCAGAGGAGCACCGTGCATTGATGGGTACGGTGATTGGAAGGATTTCGTCCGCGGAAAGCGGATTGCATGAGGCCGTCAGAAGTCTGCTGACGGGTTTTGAGGTACGTTTGATAATGTACTTCTTTGTCAGTTGCGCATAAACAAGATGCGCCCTATGTAGATAGTAGCCCCTGAGACTCTGTGCATTGTCAAAATTGACGGCGCGCAGAGGATCATAATCCCAGGTCTAAAATGCCGCCTTTGTATACAGGTGGCGAAGTGTCCGAAATCGAGCCGAACTGATGATTTTGCCGAATTAAAGCGGCAACTTGATGTGGCAGATGCCGACATCGCGCTTGTCAACGAGCGTCTTGATGAGGCTCAAGGTATGCAATTCCTTGGGCGGCATCTGGTAAGAGGAGCTTTATGCCAGTATCTTACAATGTGTGTGCTTGACGCAGATGGTGCGGCCGCCGTGGAGAGTCTTCGGGCGGAACTTGCCCGAGCTAAGGAACAAGCCAGGAAAAGTGATGTGGCTGCCGAGAAGGCCTTTGAAGAGCTGAGAGCCGAACAGGCTTCTCACTGCCGAAGCAAGAAGGAGATGGCCGTGATGGCCGTGAAGTTAAAAAGTGCTGCTGACCGTTGCAAGTTTCTTGAGGAAGAAGACCGGGCGAGACAGACGGACTTAGAGAAGGCCGTTGCCGATGCCAAGGACGCTCGCTCTGCGATGAGAGCTGTGAAGGAGGAGCTACGTCAGGCCAGACAGATTGCGGCTGGAAAGCCCTTTATGCTACGGAGGAAGTTTTGCGATCCGAAGTTTGCTCCATTGGACCGGATGTGGAGTGCGGAGGACACCTATCTGGATTTGGCAGCGAGTGCTGCTGATGCGACCGAATACTTTTGAGATCAAGAAGATCGCGAAGTGGAAAGGCTTTTCTGGTCGCAGTTCCAGAATCCAGAGCGTCCACTAGCAGTGGATGATCGGCTGGCTCAATGGGACGAACTGAATAGATTGTCCGGATTCGCCATGAAGTACGTCATGGGTCATCTTTGGCCGGGGAGATCGGAGCCGAAGAGTTATTTTAGCTTGGTGCAGCAATTCCTTGACGCGGTACCACATATCAATGCGATGAAGAGGTCAGAATGCATAGAGGGCACACGGATGGCTCTTGCCCGTGTCAAGACATACTGGGCAGAGATGGAGGCCACCGTTGTTGCATCCCGAGATTCGGACAAAAGCCGAGTACCCTCCGAGCACTATTTTCAGGAAGTCCTTGAAGGCGCTCGTGTAATAGAGACGCAGTGCTCGAAGGATGCTATGTTCTGATAGCATATGTAATTATAAAGCAATATTTTGATGAATTGTAGTAGCCTTTTATACTTGTGCCTTCAAGTATTTGGAACACCTCCTATGCGGCCGTTTTAAGATATATATACGAAATCTGAAAGATTGCAGTCGTTGGCTTCAGCCCCCACGCACATAGTGCGGGGGTGCTCGCAGAAGGCGCATTTTCACACTTAATCCAACGTCTTGGTCCTACAAAGGAGGTGATAGCGCAGCGAGCTAGGCAACTAGACTATAATGCTTTAACACTTTCACTTAGCCATAGGAGCTTGACAGTGGGACTATTTAGGTAGCCCCTGGTGGTGACTGAGCTCGCCCGAATTCGGGGCGCGTATGGGCCTGGCCGGGAAACGGCCCTTCGTTAATGCAGAGGAATCCTACAGATTCCGAAGAGTCATCGAGTGGTTGACCAGTCTCACGCCATATCATGACAGTTGGTTTTCGGCTTTCTCTACTGAGGTGCTCGCCTGGCCGAACCAGGGCACAATCGCAGTAGTTCTCCTGGTGCCGCCTTAGCCGATAGAGCGGAACATAAGGCGGCCGAACACAGGAGCCGGGCAACCCAACATTTGACCAAAATCATGAATCGGAGCTGATGCATATAAGGCCAAACTCGCGACGCCGAACACTCCCTAAGGTATTCGGTCTTTATGAGAGCAGGCGAGGTAACGCTCTGAGGTATAAGACCCTAGTGTCCAGGTACGCGCAAGAATTCTGACATGGCCACATGCCAAGACGCCAGCCTCCTCCTTGGTCATAGAACCAGGGGATGTGTATCAACAAGAGACAGTTGAAAGGATCGATATGGTTGACTAGAGGGGGGTGAATAGGCAACTAACAATTTTTATCTTTTCTTTAACAATTTAAAATTTGCATCAAAGTAGGTTGTCTAGATATGCAACTAGGTGAGCAACCTATATGATGCAACGAGGATAGGTACACAAGCAAGCAAGAGATATGAAACAAGTAAGCTTGCTCAAATAAAGGCACGAGATAACCAAGAGTGGAGACGGTGGAGACGAGGATGTGTTGCCGAAGTTCCTTCCCTTTGAGAGGAAGTACGTCTCCGTTGGAGCGGTCTGGAGGCACAATGCTCCCCAAGAAGCCACTAGGGCCACCGTATTCTCCTCACGCCCTCATACAATGCGAGATGTCATGATTCCACTATTGGTGCCCTTGAAGGCGGCGATCGAACCTTTACAAACAAGGTTGGGGCTCTCTCCACAACTTAATTGGAGGCTCCCAACAAAAACCACGAAGCTTCACCACAATGGAATATGGCTCCGAGGTGACCTCAACCGTCTAGGGTGCTCAAACACCCAAGAGTAAGAA
This sequence comes from Triticum aestivum, assembly GCF_018294505.1. Classification (NCBI taxonomy): domain Eukaryota; kingdom Viridiplantae; phylum Streptophyta; class Magnoliopsida; order Poales; family Poaceae; genus Triticum; species Triticum aestivum. The sequence goes on from NC_057806.1 coordinate 598,059,652, forward strand.
AATCCACACAAGAAAGTATGGGGGAAGTAAATATTCTTTGGTGGAAGTGTAGATCTAGGTCTCCTCCTTCAATCCCTAGCAAGTCAACAAGTTTGAGTGGCTAGAGAGAGAGATCGGGCAAGAGAGCTTGAAGGGCATTAATGGTGGAGTGAGAGAGGTCAAAGGTAGGAGTGGTAGGTGGGAGAAGCTCCCTTAAATAGTCACCCCACATTTCCAACTGTCACTGCGTTTTTTGCACTGCAGCGGTACAACCGGTCCTCGTCCCGGTACAACCGGGACTCACGGTGTAACTGCAGAACCCTACCAAGAGGTACAACCAGACAGGCGGGCGGTAGTACCAGCTAACAAAAATAAATGGACTAATCGCCTGGCTACCGCACAACCACCGCATCAAAACAGGAGCTTGACCGGTACTTGGGCGGTGCCTGGCCGGAACAACCGCATGGCCTTGAGCTCTTGGGCGGCTAAGTTCTGAGCGGAAGAACCGCTCGGACCACCGGTGGTACCAATCATCATGGAACGACCGGACCAACCGGGCCACTACCGCCCAAGAACCGCATCAAACCAGAAGCAAGAGCGGTACTTGAGCGGTGCATGGACGGAACCACCGCCCCAGCTGTTGCAGAGCATGGTGGCGGTACCACCGCCCGGAGGCAGTAGTACAACCGCTCGAGCGAAGCTGGTGAGCGACAAGACCCAGCGGTACAACCGCTCCAGAGAGCGGTACAACCGCTGGGCAGAAACAGTGAGCAGGAAAGAGGGGAAGAGGCAAGGAAAACTCTCTATCTCACACACACCTGAGGAAGGCAAAGAGAGGGTGAGAAAAGTGTACGTGAACTGATTCCCCCAGAGCTTCCTAATGAGGATTCCCTCTAGATAGTACGGGTACTCTACGACCAAAGAAAATAAAAGCATAGAGGACACGTCTTCGATCTTTTCCTTCGAGAGGCAATAGCAATCCGATGTAAGCCTAAGCATCGAGAACCTGAAACATATAGCACACGATTAGACCACAAAGGGTTGTCATCATCATCCAAAACATAAAGTAGGGAAATGCCCTTTCAATCTCCCCCTTTTTGGTGGATGACGACAAAAACACGATTTGCAAGAGATAAGTCAATGAAATCTAGACGGAACTCCCCCTGAATGTGTGCCCTGACAAGTACTAGCTGTTAGAAAGCATGGGCACACTTTCAGGACTAGACTCCCCCTAGATTTTATAGACTCATCACTCTGAGCTCAAAAGGATAGACAAAATAATACTTAGAGGCAATAAAAAGGTAAACGGAGAACAAGTCTCACACACAGCACAGAACGAAATAAGTCCACAAACAAACACAAAACAGGAAAAACCCAAGCAAATCCCCGAGACCTATAGAACCCTCTCCCCCTTTGGCATCAAGACACCAAAAAGGAAAAGAGCGAAGCTAGCGACCCAAAGCTCAGGCGTCCTCCTCTGACTCCTCGGTTGCATCTGGATCTTCATCATCAGAGTTGTTATCGTCGTCGTGATCAAATTCTTCCATGGCATTGTCAGCTGCTGCAAACGAGGATGATGGCTGGGGAGGGGCTTCATCATCAGTCCAGGTGCTATGGGTAGAGATCCAATGCTCCTCTGGGGTGATGCTCTTCTCAGAGCCACTCTGAACCTGCATGTTGAGGTGCTTCATCATTGCAATTTGGCGACGCCGTGCAAGCTTCTCATTGACATGTGCCTCATACATTTTCTTCTGGATGTCAGCCTGGAGACAAAAGGTCTTCTTCACCTTGGCAGTAAGTTTGGCCACCGATGAAGGCTTGGCCCCTGGCTCCAGCTCAAAGTCCTCATCGTCAGAAGTAGCATAGACATCCTCAGGAGCATGTTCAGGGAAGCGAGGCTCGGCATGCTTCTTCTTCTTAAGGAGCTTGACCTCATGAACAGTGAGGTTGTCTGGAGAAGTGAGAAGCTCTCCAGGACGATGAACAGCCCACACAGAGTTCAGAAAGCACATGACAAACAGAGCGTAGATTGGGACTTTACGGTAGATGACCATGTTGTACATATCATGCCACAGCCAATTTGACACATCAAACGTTGCCCTTGTCCCCACCATGGTCTTCATAGCAACCATCAAATCAACCAGATAGCCATGAATCTCATCTTGATTGCCCACCTTGGGCAAGAGCACATTGCGGAACACTCGGTGCATGATGTCATAGACCTTCTCCAAATCCTTGGATTCTCCAAATAATCCCACGGCCCCGAATGTACAGAGGGGCAAGCTTCTCCTTAGGCACGGACTCAGGAAAATCATGAGGGCGAATGCCACCCCTTCCTTCCAGACCGGTATCCTCGTACCCAATAGCATTGCAGAAAGCCCTCCAGGGAACGTGAAACAATTCATCGCGACACATGAAGGTGAGAGTGCGTGCATCATCTTCCCTATAATGAACCGTGGCATAGAACTGATGGATAAGTTGAACATCAAAGTCACAGTTGACTGACATGATCTTGACAAGATCAAACTCCTCGCAAAGAGCTAGCGCCTCACCAAAATACTCCATGTTGTTTCTCCAATGATCAAAATCAATTGTCCACTGCTTGGCATATCTATTCTTGTTGTGCTCAAAGAGTTCATGAACAATCCGCACTTGCATCTCATTCCAGAACTAAACAGTGGTCCAACGGGGAGCAATGGGAACCTCATACGGATTCTTTGAGCGGAAGGCTTCCCAATCCTTGGCTTTCCAATGATGCAACGGCATAACCACATGTTGCTTAGCAGCTGCAGACTTTTCACGGCGAGTGGGCTTGGTGGGAATCACAACTTCTTCTTCATCATCAGACACAACCGGGCGCAAGGTCCTTCGTGCCCTCTTCTTGGTCTTGCGAGGAGCAGAGCAAGAACTAGAGCCACCTGAACACACACACGAAAAGAACACACAAAAACCCAACAAGGATGAGAGGATTGCACCCACTAGCAGAGAAGGAACAAGTTGCAACAACAGAGAAGATAAAACAGTGCTTAGTGGTTGATATACTCCGGTTGTACCGGATCTTCCGCCGGTAGTACCGCTCTAGCGGTTGTACCGCCCGTAGGGGCGGTAGAACCGCTGACAGTGGCACTACCAGGGAAGATAGATCTAACCGAGGCATACGAATCACACAAGTAATATTCCGAATTCTAAGTGCTGCAAACAAGATAGGAGGCTAACAAAGAACTCTTCTAAGCCATAGAATGAACACTAAACGCGGAAAGATAAGAAAAGCCCTAGACAAGGAAGAACCCTAAAAAAATCTAGAGGCAAAGAACACGAGGCATTACCACCATCCCTGGGAAGAGATCGGGAGGCCTCCATGGAGAGCCAAGGATCCGAAGCGCGAGACGCACTCCGGGGCAGGGGTAGAGATGGCCGGCGGCTAGGGCAAAAAGAAGAAGAATGAGGACAAAGGGAAAAAGACAACCGTTCAGCCCCGTCGAGTATATATAGGCTTGTACACATGCCCTGGTAGAACCGCTTAGGGGAGCGGTTGTACCGCTCATCTGGTACAGACTGGTGGATGGAGGCGGTACTTCCGGTGCCTGGGAGGCAGCGGTAGCACCGCACGGCATCAACCGGTAGTACCGGACGTGGGTTACCATGGGTTTGTGCGGTGGAACCGCCCAAGCACCGAACGGAGACCCTTGGGACGACACAATCCGGTACCAGCGGTAGAACCGCTCATGGTACCGGTTGTACCACCCGACCACCTAAGCCCAAGCCAAGATCAAATGAGTGCAATCCGAAGGGAGGAAGAAGGGACACAAAACAGAAGAGAAACAACACCCTAGGAGAACCTAACACAAAGAGCAAAGAGAGAAAGAGAGAAAACAACACGAGAACAACAAGGCTAACTCCAACCTCCCGAAGAGAGGACGGTGGCCGAGGCCACCTATGTTTGAGTCAATTGGTATGGCACCGCGAAGAATTATCCTTGGGTCCATGACCAAAACTCGTCTTTGAAGCACAAGTACCATCAAATATGGCTAATGTGAAAGACACAATCAATTTATGCATAATGGGGGGGAGTTCATTGAGAGAACAACACTCCCCCTATGTCCATGCCTACACCTAAACTAGACAACAAATTGAGCGTGGTAGGGTGTGCAAGGGTTCAAGCCACATTGCTCGAATCAATGATATTTAGCTCATGCCTTAACTCGTGAAATCTTGCTTCATCCAAGGGCTTCATGAAAATATCTGCAAGGTTGTCATGAGTGTTGACATAGTTGAGCTCGATCTCTCCTCGTCTAATGTGATCCCGGATGAAGTGATACCGGATCTCAATATGCTTCGTCTTGAAATGTTGCACCGGATTGAGAGAGATCTTGATGGCACTTTCATTGTCACACCAAAGAGGCACTTTGTCACAAGTGACACCGTAATCCTTTAAAGTTTGCCTCATCCATAGGAGTTGAGCACAACAACTACCAGCGGCAACATACTCCGCCTTAGTGGACGAGAGAGACACACAACTTTGCTTTTTGGAAGACCAACTTACCAAAGAGCAACCAAGGAATTGGCACCCTCCGGAAGTGGACTTCCTATCCACTTTGTTTCCCGCCCAATCGGAATCCGAGTACCCTACAAGCTTGAAGTTTGATCCTCTAGGGTACCATAGGCCAAAGTTTGGGATATGAGCCAAATATCGAAAGATTCGTTTAACCGCCACATAGTGACTTTCCTTAGGTGCGGCTTGAAACCGTGCACAAATTCCCACACTCAACATGATGTCCGGTCTAGATGCACAAAGGTAAAGCAAGGATCCAATCATGGAACAATATACCTTTTGATCCACCACTTTACCATTGGGATCTAAGTCAAGTTGGCACTTGGTGGGCATTGGAGTGGAAGCCGGCTTGACGTCACTTAGCTTGAATCTCTTGAGCATGTCTTGAGTGTATTTGGATTGATTGATGAAAGTTCCTTCTCTTATTTTCTTCACTTCGAACCCTAGAAAGAACTTCAACTCTCCCATGGAGGACATCTCGAACTTTGAGGTCATGAGAGCGGCAAATTCCTCATTGAAAGCTTTGTTAGGAGAACCAAAGATAATATCATCAACATATAATTGGCACACAAACAACTCCCCTTTGACCTTCTTAGTAAAAAGAGTGGGGTCGATTAGCCCAACTTCAAAACCACGGTCTTGTAACAACTCGGTAAGGTGGTCATACCACGCACGTGGGGCTTGTTTAAGGCCATAGAGCGCCTTATCGAGTTGATACACATGATCGGGAAAGTAGGGATCCTCGAACCCGGGGGGTTGTTTGACGTAAACCAATTCATTAATGGGACCATTAAGAAAAGCACTCTTCACATCCATTTGTTGTAACTTAAAGTTATGATGAGAAGCATAGGCAATCAACATGCGAAAAGATTCAAGACGAGCAACGGGAGCAAAGGTTTCACCGTAGTCGATACCCTCGACTTGGGAGTAGCCTTGTGCCACCAAACGAGCCTTGTTGTGAATGATAATCCCATGGGCATCTTGCTTGTTCTTGAATATCCACTTGGTTCCAATGACATTGTGGTTCCCCGTTGGCCTTGGCACCAATCTCCACACTTTGTTGCACTCGAAGTTGTTGAGTTCTTCATGCATGGCATTGAGCCAATCCGGATCTTCTAGCGCCTCATAGACCTTGTAGGGTTCCACACAAGAGACAAACGCGTGATGCTCACAATAATTTGCTAATTGTCTACGAGTGCTTACCCCCTTGCTTAAGCTTCCAAGCACATTCGTCATGAGATGATCCTTGGTGGAGAGCTTGGATGCAATCTTGGCGGCACGACGCTCTAATTCCTCCTCAGTGGTGAGTTGAGGAGCGGTTACTTGATCATCTTGAGCGCCGTCATGAACTTGTTCTTGATCTTGAACTTGCTTGGGGGAGAGAACTTGACCTTGGGCATCACTTGGTGTGTCAACACCGTCTTGATATGATCTTGCCCTTGGTCTTGTTCATGAGGTTGAGGGCCTTCACTTTGTTCTTCGGAAGCGTGTGGGCCTTGGGTTGGTGATGGCTCCACTTGAGTGGAGCATTGTCCTTCTCCTTCGGCCACAAGGGGTTCCTCAATGGGTAGGATAAAACCAACACCCATTCTTCTTATGGATTGAGGAGGAATTTCATCACCTACATCACAAGTGCCACTCCGCTCCACTTGGGAGCCGTTATTCTCATCAAACTCCACGTTACACGTCTCCTCAATAAGTCCCGTGGATTTATTAAGGACACGGTAAGCATGAGAGTTTGTAGCATAACCAACAAATATGCCCTCATGAGCTCTAGCCTCAAATTTAGACAACCGAACACCTTTCTTGAGAATGAAACACTTACACCCGAATACCCGGAAGTACTTGAGGTTGGGCTTGTTACCGGTGAGTATCTCATATGGAGTCTTGTTCAAGCCCTTGCGGAGGTAGAGCCGATTGGATGCATGACACGCAGTGTTGATGGCTTCGGCCCAAAAGTTGTACGGAGACTTGAACTCCGCCATCATGGTCCTTGCCGCATCCATCAACGTCCGGTTCTTCCTCTCCGCAACACCGTTTTGTTGAGGGGTGTATGGTGCGGAATATTGATACTTGATTCCCTCATCACTAAGAAATTCATCCAAGGTGTAGTTCTTGAACTCGGTGCCGTTGTCACTTCTTATTGTCAAGATCTTTGCATTGTGTTGACGTTGTGCTTCATTTGCAAAGTCAATGACGGTTTGTTCGGTCTCGCTCTTCCTCTTGAAGAAATACACCCACGTGTACCTTGACTAGTCATCCACAATAACCAAGAAATACTTCCTACCTCCGAGACTATCGAAGGATGGAGGCCCAAAGAGATCCATGTGAAGGAGCTCCAAAGGCCTCTTTGAATAAATTATAGTCGTGGGAGGGTGAGCCTTCTCATGTAGCTTTCCTTCGATACAGGCACTGCAAGCACGATCTTTAGCAAAACTAACATTCGTTAGTCCACGGACATGGTCCCCCTTGAGGAGACTTTGCAAAGATCTCATATTGACATGGGCTAAACGGCGATGCCAAAGCCATCCCACATCAACTTTAGCCATTAGGCATGTCGCGGTCTTAGTGGGTCGCTCCGAAAAGTTAATCACATATAGACCGTTCTCGACATGCCCAACAAAGGCTACTTTAAGAGTCTTGCTCCACAAGAGGGCCACGTATCAATATCAAAGAAAGTGGCAAAGCCCATGATTGCAAGTTGACGAACGGAAAGTAAATTGTATGCAAGGGACTCAACAATCATGACCTTCTCGATCGTGAGATCATGAGAGATGACCACCTTGCCAAGTCCCAATACCTTATAAGATGAGGCGTCACCCCACTCGACATTGGTGGGCATAGATGGAACCTTGTGCACGTCCACCACCAAGTCCTTGCTTCCGGTCATATGATTTGTAGCTCCGCTATCGAGCAACCATGATCCACCACCGGAAGCAAACACCTACAAGAAATCAATGCTTGGTTTTAGGTACCCATTTTGTAATGGGTCCTTTGATGTTAGTAACAAGGGTCTTAGGAACCCAAATAGACCATTCAATGTATTCATGAAGAGAACCAACAAATTTGGCATAAACATGCCCATCACTAGCACGGCATAACACATAAGAAGGATTAAAATCGCCGGCTTTGTTGGGAGGGGTGACATTGCCCTTCTTGACATTGTTCTTCTTCTTCTCCTCGGGGGCACTCTCTCCCTCCCTCGCAAAGGTTTGCATGAGAGGATGAGGTCGTTTGGTCTTGTCATTCTTCTTCTTGTTCTTGGAGTCGGGCACGTACCCAACCCCTTCCTTGGCCACAACTCCCTTTTGGTTGATCAAGAGATCGTTGAGGTTCTTCTTGCCTTGCATGCAAGTCGCAAGACCTCTCTCAAGTAGCTCCTTCAACTTAGCATTTTCCTCAACAAGATGTATATGCTCACAACACGGGTTAGTAGTATTTGCATTATCAATTAAAACCATATGAGGAAAAGTTGCTTTCTCCTTAGTTATCTTCACTTGGAGTTGATCATGAGACTCCTTGAGACTAGCGTGAATACCCTTCAAGGCCTTGTGGGCCTTGTCAAGTATATCAAACTCCTCTTTGAGTCTAGCAAGATCAACCCCTAGTTTGGCCTTCTCGGAATTTAGCACACGAGAAACAATGAGGACATGATCATAATCTTTCTTTAACTTAGCATGATCAACGTTGTGTGACTCCTCAAGAGCCAAACGAAGACCACGCTCTTCCTCAAGAGCATTGGAAAGATCCGAGATCTCATCGGCATAGTCACGACTATGCCCTTCCATCTTAGAGATGGTGTCCTCGTGAGCCTCGATCATGTCATTGGCTTCACCAAGTTATTCCAAGAGAGCAACAAAGTGCTTCTTGGATTTTCCCTTGAGTTTGCCCATAAAGGCCTCAAACTCGTTAGCCTCCACATTAGCTCCCTCAAGTTCATTAATGCAATCCGTCGGGGAAGGATGATTAATGATGGTAGTTTTGATGTTGGAGGTTACCTTGTTGGTGTCTTTAGCCATGAGGCACTTGGCGGTGATGCTCTCGTTGGGTGAGTCGAAGAGAGACATCCGTGACGTTGTTGCAATGGCAACGGAAGCCATGGCAACCGACTCATCATCTTCATCATCGTCATCATCCTCATTGTACTCTTCTTGCACAACCAAAGCCTTGGGAGGAGTCTTCTTGGAGAAGTTGTTCTTGTTGGGGAACGACTTGGCCTTGTCCTTTCGGATGAGCTTGCCACCATTGTCTTCCCTCTTCTCATACGGGCATTCCGCAACGAAATGACTCACGTTGCCGCAATTGTAGCAAGTCCTTACATGTTGCTTGCCCCTTGTACCACTTGAGTTGTTTTTGCTAAAGTTTGGCCTCGAGTTTTTCTTGCTCCAAAATTGCCTTGAAGCAAGTGCCATGTGTTCATGATATGCATACTTCGTATCTTCGGGGTTGCTCTCCTCTTCTTCCTCTTCTTCGTCTTCCACGATGAGCTTGGCCTTCAATGCAAGGTTAGGCTTCTTTGCCCGTTGAGAACGGAGCACCGCATTGTCGGCGGTCTTGTCCAAAATGTTCATGGCCACAAACTCATCCAACACTTCGCTTGAGGTTAAAGTGTGGAAGTCCGGTCTTTGACGAATGACGGAGGACATGGCCTTGTGATAGGGCATCATTGCCTTGAGGAATTTGCGCTTGATCCAATTGTCATCCGTGTCCTTGCTCCCGTGATCTCATAGTGAGACCACGAGTTTGGTTACTCTCCGATAGAGCTCACGAGGTTCTTCATCTTCCTTCATTGCAAACTCATCGGCCTCATCTTGTACCACTTCATAGTTGGAGCGTTGAATGCTTGCGCTTCCCTGGTAAAGAGACACGACACAATGCCATGCATCTTTGGCCAAGGCGAAAGGACGAAGATGAGGTAGGTCTTCGGGTGGAATTGCATCTTGAATGATGAAGAGAGCATTCTCATTGAATTGATTGTCCGCAGCTTCTCGAGGAGTGAAGTTGCTTGGATCATGTGGATAGAAACCTTCTTCAATGATTCTCCAAAGGTTAGTGTTCACATGATTTAAATGACGTTTAAAGCGGTAAACCCAAGAATCAAAATCCTCATTTTTCACAATCTTAGGGGGAGGACCGGCATGATTCAAATGAGTGGAAATAATCGGTCCACCATAAACAAGTGGTGGTTCCACATGGGCAAAGATGCCGGTGCCATTCTTGCCACTAGAAGAAGGAGCCTTTTCACTACTAGCTTCCCCCTTGTCGGGGATAGCATTCGTCACCTTGTTGGCGGGATCACCCACTTTCAACGGTGCGGTGGATAGTTTAAGCCCCTCAAGAAATTTAGTAAACATGCTTTCGACTTCGGTCGTCATGGAGGTTATCAATGTCTCCAAGGCCACATTGAACTCCTCACGAGAGACCGAAGTTCCCCCATCTCCCGTAGACGAGATCGGATTCACACCGGAGTGTTCCTCCACACCGTCTATGGTATCAACCATACTCTTTGGACGATAAAGTCCTTAATAAAGAGACGAGGCTCTGATACCAATTGAAAGGATCGATATGGTTGACTAGAGGGGGGGGGGGGTGAATAGGCAACTAACAATTTTTAGCTTTTCTTTAACAATTTAAACTTTGCATCAAAGTAGGTTGTCTAGATATGCAACTAGGTGAGCTACCTATATGATGCAACGAGGATAGGTACACAAGCAAGCAAGAGATATGAAACAAGTAAGCTTGCTCAAATAAAGGCACGAGATAACCAAGAGTGGAGACGGTGGAGACGAGGATGTGTTGCCGAAGTTCCTTCCCTTTGAGAGGAAGTACGTCTCCGTTGGAGCGGTGTGGAGGCACAATTCTCCCCAAGAAGCCACTAGGGCCACCGTATTCTCCTCACGCCCTCACACAATGCGAGATGCCATGATTCCACTATTGGTGCCCTTGAAGGCGGCGACCAAACCTTTACAAACAAGGTTGGGGCTCTCTCCACAACTTAATTGGAGGCTCCCAACAAAAACCACAAAGCTTCACCACAATGGAATATGGCTCCGAGGTGACCTCAACCGTCTAGGGTGCTCAAACACCCAAGAGTAACAAAATCCACACAAGAAAGTATGGGGGAAGTAAATATCCTTTGGTGGAAGTGTAGATCTAGGTCTCCTCCTTCAATCCCTAGCAAATCAACAAGTTTGAGTGGCTAGAGAGAGAGATCGGGCAAGAGAGCTTGAAGGGCATTAATGGTGGAGTGAGAGAGGTCAAAGGTAGGAGTGGTCGGTGGGAGAATCTCCCTTAAATAGTCACCCACATTTCCAAACATTACTGCGTTTTTTGCACTGCAGCGGTACAACCGGTCCTCGTCCCAGTACAACCGGGACTCATGGTGTAACTGCAGAACCCTACCAAGCGGTACAACCGGACAGGCGGGCGGTAGTACCGGCTAAGAAAAATAACCGGACTAACCGCCTAGCTACCGCACAACCACCGCATCAAAACAGGAGCTTGACCGGTACTTGGGCGGTGCCTGGCCGGAACAACCGCATGGCCTTGAGCTCTTGGGCGGCTAAGTTCTGAGAGGAAGAACCGCTCGGACCATCGGTGGTACCGGTCATCGTGGAACGACCGGACCAACCGGGCCACTACCGCCCAAGAACCGCATCAAACCAGAAGCGAGAGCGGTACTTGAGCGGTGCATGGATGGAACCACCACCCCAGCTGTTGCAGAGCATGGTGGCGGTACCACCGCCCGGAGGCAGCAGTACAACCGCTCGAGCGAAGCTGGTGAGTGACAAGACCCAGCGGTAAAACCACTCCAGAGAGCGGTACAACCGCTGGGCAGAAACAGTGAGCAGGAAAGAGGGGAAGAGGCAAGGAAAACTCTCTCTCTCACACACACCTGAGGAAGGCAAAGAGAGGGTGAGAAAAGTGTACGTGAACTGATTCCCCCAGAGCTTCCTAATGAGGATTCCCTCTGGATAGTACGGGTACTCTACGACCAAAGAAAATAAAAGCGTAGAGGACACGTCTTCGATCTTTTCCTTTGAGAGGCAATATCAATCCGATGTAAGCCTAAGCATCGAGAACCTGAAACATATAGCACACGATTAGACCACAAAGGGTTGTCATCATCATCCAAAACATAAAGTAGGGAAATGCCCTTTCAACAGTAAAAAAGGTTTACGCAGGGTCTTAATCTGAAAAGAATCCTTGGAACGGGTCCCTACTGCACGTCTGCGCCTGTGTCTTCGTTGTGCCGTATCCTGGACGGGCGTAGCACGACGTTCATCCGTAAAAAGAGAGCAACTAAGTTGAAAAAGGGGCGTGCCGAACAAAAGTTATATGAAATAAACATAGTGTAAAGTAAAATATGAAAAATTGAGCTTTATTGTCTCTTATTTTATACGTGTGAAGCCCCTAGTGCAGGGGTATATGGCCACTAAGCCTTTATCAATGATACTTTTGTGCCGGACTCGTCTATCCGTGTCCGTGGTCTTAATGACCTGTTCCGATGTTCTGGCTGGTGAAGCCATTGTATTGTGGGGCTGTTAAAGCGGGCGCACAATCCTCCGCTTGGGGGAGGTGTTCTCACTGCTTCCCCTTTAAGGAGATGATGCCGCATGGACCGGGCATCTTAAGCATAAGAGATGCGTAATGTGGTATTGCGTTAAAGCGGGCGAAAGCTTCGCGTCCCAGTAGTGCTTGATAGCGACTTGAGAATGGGACAATGTGGAAAGTCAGCTTTTCGTGATGGAAGTTATCGGCAGAGCCGAAAATAACCTCGAGCCAGAGAAAACTCATGCAATGGGTGTCCGGACCTGGCGTTACTCCTTGAAAGGAGGTTTTGCTATGGCGAATTCTTTTTGGGTCGATCCCCATGTGGTGGATTGAGTCCTGATATATCAGGTTGAGTCCGCTGCCACCGTCCATAAGGACATTTGAAAACTGGACTCCGCCAATTATTGGATCAAGTACCAGGGCAGTCCAGCCTGGGTTCCTCACACTTCTAGAATAATCCAGATGATCGAAGATGATTGGTTTTGACAACCAGTGGCGGGATTCCTTTGGGATAGGCCGTGGGATGCGTACCTTTATGGGTGCCGCACATTTTGTTATGTGGAGTAAGTTTACTGTTTTTACTTCTTGTGGGAAATTCTTTTGTTTCCTGGTACTCTGCTTTTGGGGTTCGTCCTCGTCTTCGCTTGGTGTGTCGAGCCCCTTGTGTTCGGTGTTGAGTCTGCCGGATTGAAAACCCAACAATCTCTATGGGTATGGTTAGCCGGCTTTCCCGGAGTGCTGTGTATTTGACATATCCTATCCAAGATTTTGTTTAGGTTGGATAGGTCATCCCTGTTATCTTGGAGGGGCGGCTTTTTCTGATTCTGTCGTGAGCTTTTGAATCCGGCGTTGACTGCTGTGCTCTTCGGACTTTTTTCCTTAGTCCGGCGACGATCCTTATTGCGTCGTGGTTTTTCGTTGCCATCCCTAGTTTCGGATGTACTTGGGTCACTGGTGCTGCATCTTGCCAACCAGCTGTCCTCTCCTGCGCAAAAGCGGGTCATGAGGCTTGTTAGTGCGGTCATTGTTCTTGGCTTTTCTTGGCCGAGGTGTCTTGGGAGACATTCGTCTCGGACATTATGCCTGAAAGCCGCTAAGGCTTCAGCGTCCGGACAGTCGACTATCCGATTCTTTTTAGTATGAAATCTATTCCAGAATCGCGGAGCTGACTCTCCGGGCTGTTGAGTTATGTGACTAAGATCGTCTGCATCCGGAGGGCGGACATAGGTCCCTTGAGCTCTTCCCAACTTCCATTGTGTTTTCAGGAAGGCTTTTGAGCCAATGCCGGGCTGGCCCTTTAAGCTTGAGGGGTAAGTATTTTATGGCATGGAGGTCATCTCCTCTAGCCCTATGTATGTGGAGGATATAATCCTCGATCCAGACTCCAGGGTCTGTTGTTCCATCATATGCCTCTATGTTTACGGGTTTGAATCCCGCTGGAAATTCATAATCCAGGACCTCATCGGTGAAACATAGGGGGTGCGCGGCACCCCTGTATTTGGGTGTGCCGGATTCTGATAATGGCTTTATTGCATTTCTTACGAGAGCTTGCTTTCTTGGCCCGTAAATGGACCTGGCTGGGCCATGATGCGAATCCTTAAGTGGGTCGCATGCCGGCTTAAGTGCGGCGCTGCTTGCCGCTTTATGCTGGCCATGGGCCGTCTATCCGACCGTGTGGCTTTCTCACTTTTGGAATGCGAGGGCTCTAAGGCCTCCTCGTCGAATTCAGGCAGTAGCTTTCTCTTAGGATAGCTTTTAGTGCGGTGACTGTCGCCGTATTTGTCTGCGGTACTGATTACTTTACTCCATCTGATCCTGAGTGCATCTTCCGCAGTTTTTAGCTTCCGCTTCTGCTTTTTCAGGCTGCGTGCGGTTGCAACGAGCCGTTTGTGGAGGTTCTTCTGCTTCGTGGGCTTGTCCGGCGTAGGGTTGTCCGGAATGCCATTTTCGCCGGGGGAGGGATGTTCGGTTTCTCTATCCGGGTTGTCCTGTTGGGACGGTTGCTCTAAGGCATGCTCGTTGTCTACCGGCTCATCCTGCTCTATGGCTGGGTCTTTATCGAGGCGGGGCTTGGGTCGGCGTTTACGCTGACGCTTTGATTGTTTTTCGAGAGATCGATCCCTCTTTCCATCCCCGTTTTCCTCGTTGTTGCTTCCTTTAGAGGTATCCACCATGTACACATCGTGAGATGAGGTGGCTGTCCAATGCCCTATAGGCGTTGGTTCTTGGTTGTCTCCTGCATCGTCGTCCATACCATCGATGTCTTTGGAGTCGAAGTCGAGCATGTCGGTTAAGTCGTCGACAGTGGCTACGAAGTGGGTGGTGGGTGGGTTTTGAATTTCTTCATCATCCGAATCCCATCCTTGCTGACCGTAGTCCGGCCAGGGCTCTCCTGATAAAGAGGGGGACTTTAGCGAATTCAGGATGTTGCCGAAGGGCGAGTGCTGAAAGATGTCTGCGGCGGTGAACTCCATTATCGGCGCCCAATCGGATTCGATCGGCAGGGGCGCGGGGGGCTCGGAGTTCAGAAAGGAATCCGGCTCCTCGGAGTCACGGGCCATGCGGAGTGCGGGGCTGGAGTTCGGCTCGATCGCCTCTGAGATTGCAGCCCCTGAGGCAGCGTCCAACCACTGATCCTCGATCGGCGCAGTAGGCTCCAAATCAATGGTCGGAACCGATGCGTGTGCGGCCTCCAAGGCGCTGTTCAGCGGCAGAGCTATATCATGCCCATCGAGACAGTGCGGCGCGCTTGGCTGTGGCTCGAATCCGTCGAAGATCAAGTCCCCACGGATGTCAGCCGTGTAGTTTAGGCTTCCAAACCTGACCTGACAGCCAGGGGCGTAGCTTTCGATCTGCTCAAGGTGGCCAAGCGACTTGGCCCGCAGTGCGAAGCCGCCGAAGACGAAGATCTGTCCGAGGAGAAAAGTCTCACCCTGGACTGCATCGTTGTTGATGATCGAAGGAGCCATCGGGCCTAAAGGCGACGGCACAGAGGAACTCTCAATGAAAGCACCAATGTCGGTGTCAAAACCGGCGGATCTCGGGTAGGGGGTCCCCAACTGTGCGTCTAGGCCGGATGGTAACAGAAGGCAAGGAACACGATGTTTTACCCAGGTTCGGGCCCTCTTGATGGAGGTAAAACCCTACGTCCTGCTTGATTAATATTGATGATATGGGTAGTACAAGAGTAGATCTACCACGAGATCAAGGAGGCTAAACCCTAGAAGCTAGCCTATGGTATGATTGTTGTATGATGAAGTTGTTCTACGGACTAAAACCCTCCGGTTTATATAGACACCAGAGAGGGTTAGGGTTACACAAAGTCAGTTACAATGGTAGGAGATCTTGAATATCCGCATTGCCAAGCTTGCGTTCCACGCCAAGGAAAGTCCCATCCGGACACGGGACGAAGTCTTCAATCTTGTATCTTCATAGTCCTGGAGTCTGGCTGAAGGTATAGTCCGGCTACCCGGACACCCCCTAATCCAGGACTCCCTCAGTGTGGAGGAACACTCCGGTGTGAATCCGACCTCGTCTACGGGCGATGGGGGAACCTCGGTCTCTCATGAGGAGTTCAATGTGGCCTTGGAGACATTGAAAACCTCCATGACGACCGAAGTTGAAAGCATGTTTACTAAATTTCTTGAGGGGCTTAAACTATCCACCGTACCGTTGAAAGTGGGTGATCCCGCCGACAAGGTGACGAATGCTATCCCCGACAAGGGGGAAGCTTGTAGTGAAAAGGCTCCTTCTTCTAGTGGTAAGAATGGCACCAGCATCTTTGCCCATGTGGAACCACCACTTGTTTATGGTGGACCGGTTCCTTCCACTCATTTGAATCATGCCGGTCCTCCCCCTAAGATTGTGAAAATGAGGACTTTGATTCTTGGGTTTACCGCTTTAAACGTCATTTAAATCATGTGAACACTAACCTTTGGAGAATCATTGAAGAAGGTTTCTATATGCATGATCCAAGCAACTTCACTCCTCAAGAAGCCACGGACAATCAATTCAATGAGAATGCTCTCTTCATCATTCTAGATGCAATTCCACCCGAAGACCTACTTCATCTTCGTCCCTTCGCCTTGGCCAAAGATGCATGGCATTGTGTTGTCTCTCTCTACCGGGGAAGCGCAAGCATTCAACGCTCCAACTATGAAGTGGTACAAGACGAGGCCGATGAGTTTGCAATGAAAGAAGATGAAGAACCTCATGAGCTTTATCGGTGAGTAACCAAACTCACGGTTTCACTACGAGATCACGAGAGCAAGGACACATATGACAATTGGATCAAGCGCAAATTCCTCAAGGCAATGATGCCCTATCACAAGGCCATGTCCTCCATCATTCTTCAAAGACCGGACTTCCACACTTTGACCTCAAGCCAAGTGTTGGATGAGTTTGTGGCCATGAACATTTTGGACAAGACCGCCGACAATGCGGTGCTTCGTGCTCAAAGGGCAAAGAAGCCTAACCTTGCATTGAAGGCCAAGCTCACCGTTGAAGAAGAAGAAGAGGAAGAAGAGGAGAGCAACCCCGAAGATATGAAGTATGCGTATCATGAACACATGGCACTTGCTTCAAGGCAATTTTGGAGCAAGAAAAACTCGAGGCCACCCTTTAGCAAAAACAACTCAAGTGGCAAGAAGAGCAAGCAACGTGTAAGGACTTCCTACAATTGTGGCAACGTGAGTCATTTTGTTGTGGAATGCCCGTATGAGAAGAGGGAAGACAATGGTGGCAAGCTCATCCGAAAGGACAAGGCCAAGTCGTTCCCCAACAAGAGCAACTTCACCAAGAAGACTCCTCCTAAGGCATTGGTGGTACAAGAAGAGTACAATGAAGATGATGACGATGATGAAAGTGATGAGTCGGTTGCCATGGCCTCCGTTGCCATTGCGACGACTCCACGGGTGTCTCTCTTCGACTCACCCAATGAGAGCATCACCGCCAAGTGCCTCATGGCTAAAGCCACCAACAAGGTAACCCCCAACATCAAAACTACCATCATTAATCATCCTTCTCCGACGGATAGCATTAATGAACTTGAGGAAGATAATGTGGAGGCTAATGAGTTTGAGGCCTTTATGGGCAAACTCAAGGGAAAATCCAAGAAGCACTTTGTTGCTCTCTTGGAACAACTTGGTGAAGCCAATGACATGATCGAGGCTCGCGAAAACACCATCACTAAGATGGAAGGGTATAGTCGTGACTATGCTGATGAGATTTCGGATCTTTCCAATGCTCTTGAGGAAGAGTGTGGTCTTCGTTTGGCTCTTGAGGAGTCACACAACGTTGATCATGCTAAGTTAAAGAAAGATTATGATCATGTCCTCATTGTTTCTCATGTGCTAAACTCCGAGAAGGCCGAACTTGAGGTTGATTTTGCTAGACTCAAAGAGGAGTTTGATCTACTTGACAAGGCTCACAAGGTCTTGAAGGGTGCTCATGCTAGCCTCAAAGAGTCGCATGATCAACTTCAAGTAAAGCTAACCAAGGAAAAATCCACTTTCCCTCGTATGATGTTAATTGATAATGCAAATGCTACTAACCCGTGTTGTGAGCATGTGCATCTCGTTGAGGAGAACGCTAAGCTAAAGGGGCAACTTGAGAGAGGTCTTGCGACTTGCATACAAGGCAAGAAGAACCTCAACGATCTCTTGATCAACCAAAAGGGAGTTGTGGCCAAGGAAGGGGTTGGGTAAGTGCCCGACTCTAAGAACAAGAAGAAGAATGACAAGACCAAACGACCTCCTCCTCTCATGCAAACTTTTGTGAAGGAGGGAGAGAGTGCCTCCGAGGAGAAGAAGAAGAACATTGCAAAGGGCGGCAATGTCAAGAAGGGTAATGCCACCCCTCCCATCAAAGCCGGCGATTTTAATCCTTCTTATGTGTTATGTCGTGCTAGTGATGGGCATGTTTATGCCAAATTTGTTGGTTCTCTTCATGAATACATTGAATGGTCTATTTGGGTTCCAAAGACCCTTGTTACTAACATCAAAGGACCCATTACAAAATGGGTACCTAAAACTAAGCATTGATCTCTTGTAGGTGTTTGCTTCCGGTGGGGCATCATGGTTGCTCGATAGTGGAGCTACAAATCATATGACCACAAGCAAGGACTTGGTGGTGGACGTGCACAAGGTTCCATCTATGCCCACCAATGTCGACTGGGGTGACGCCTCATCTTCTAAGGTATTGGGACTTGGCAAGGTGGTTATCTCTCATGATCTCACGATCGAGAAGGTCATGCTTGTTGAGTCCCTTGCATACAATTTACTTTTCGTTCGTCAACTTGTAATCATGGGCTTTGCCACTTTCTTTGATATCGATACCGTGGCCCTCTTGTGGAGCAAGACTCTTAAAGTAGCCTTTGTTGGGCATGTCGAGAACGGTCTATATGTGATTAACTTTTCGGAGCGACCCACTAAGACCGCGACGTGCCTAATGGCTAAAGTTGATGTGGGATGGCTTTGGCATCGCCGTTTAGCCCACGTCAATATGAGATCTTTGCAAAGTCTCCTCAAGGGGGACCATGTCCGTGGACTAAGAATGTTAGTTTTGCTAAAGATCGTGCTTACAATGCGTGTATCGAAGGAAAGCTACATGAGAAGGCTCACCCTCCCACGACTATCATTTATTCAAAGAGGCCTTTGGACCTCCTTCACATGGATCTCTTTGGGCCTCCATCCTTCGATAGTCTTGGAGGTAGGAAGTATTGCTTGGTGATTGTGGATGACTACTCAAGGTACACGTGGGTGTATTTCTTCAAGAGGAAGAGCGAGACCCAACAAACTGTCATTGACTTTGCAAATGAAGCACAACGTCAATACAATGCAAAGATCTTGACAATTTGAAGTGACAACGGCACCGAGTTCAAGAACTACACCTTGGATGAGTTTCTTAGTGATGAGGGGATCAAGCATCAATATTCCGCACCTTACACCCCTCAACAAAACTGTGTTGCGGAGAGGAAGGACCGGACGTTGATGGATGCGGCGAGGACCATGATGGCGGAGTTCAAGTCTCCGTACAACTTTTGGGCTGAAGCCATCAACACCGCGTGTCATGCATCCAATCGGCTCTACCTCCGCAAGGACTTGAACAAGACTCCATATGAGATACTCACCGGTAACAAGCCCAACCTCAAGTACTTCCGGGTGTTCGGGTGTAAGTGTTTCATTCTCAAGAAAGGTGTTCAGTTGTCTAAATTTGAGGCTAGAGCTTATGAGGGCATATTTGTTGGTTATGCTACAAACTCTCATGCTTACCGTGTCCTCAATAAATCCACGGGACTTATTGAGGAGACGTGTAACATGGAGTTTGATGAGAATAATGGCTCCCAAGTGGAGCAAAGTGGCACTTGTGATGTAGGTGATGAAATTCCTCCCCAAGCCATAAGAAGAATGGGTGTTGGCTTTATCCTACCCATTGAGGAACCCCTTGTGGCCGAAGGAGAAGGACAAAGCTCCACTCAAGCGGAGCCATCACCAACCCAAGGCCCACACGCTTCTGAAGAACAACATGAAGGCCCTTATCCTCGAGAACATGACCAAGAGCAAGATCACGCTCAAGACGGTGTTGACACATCAAGTGATGCCCAAGGTCAAGTTCTCTCCTCCGAGCGAGTTCAAGAACAAGAACAAGCTCAAGACGACGCTCAAGATGATCAAGTGACCACTCCTCATCTCACCCCCGAGGAGGAATTAGAGCGTCGTGCCGCCAAGGTTGCTTCCAAGCTCTCCACCAAGGATCATCTCATGGCGAATGTGCTTGGAAGCTTACGAAAGGGGGTAAGCACTCGTAGACAATTAGCAAATTATTGTGAGCATCACGCGTTTGTCTCTTGTGTGGAACCCCACAAGGTCTATGAGGCGCTAGAAGATCCAGATTGGCTCAATGCCATGCATGAAGAACTCAACAACTTCGAGCGCAACAAAGTGTGTAGATTGGTGCCAAGACCGACGGGGAACCACAATGTCATCGGAACCAAGTGGATATTTAAGAACAAGCAAGATGCCCATGGGATTATCATTCGCAACAAGGCTCGTTTGGTAGCACAAGGCTACTCCCAAGTCGAGGGTATCGACTACGATGAAACCTTTGCTCCCGTTGCTCGTCTTGAATCTTTTTGCATGTTGATTGCCTATGCTTCTCATCATAACTTTAAGTTACAACAAATGGATGTGAAGAGTGATTTTCTTAATGGTCCCATTAATGAATTGGTTTATGTCAAGCAACCCCCCGGGTTCGAGGATCCCTACTTTCCCGATCATGTGTATCAACTCGATAAAGCACTCTATGGCCTTAAACAAGCCCCACGTGCGTGGTATGACCACCTTACCAAGTTGTTACAAGACCGTGGTTTCGAAGTTGGGCTAATCGACCCTACTCTTTTTACTAAGAAGGTCAAAGGGGAGTTGTTTGTGTGCCAATTATATGTTGATGATATTATCTTTGGTTCCCCTAACAAAGCTTTCAATGAGGAATTTGCCGCTCTCATGACCTCAAAGTTCAAGATGTCTTCCATGGGAGAGTTGAAGTTCTTTCTAGGGTTCAAAGTAAAGCAAAGAAGAGAAGGAACCTTCATCAATCAAGCCAAATATACTCAAGACATGCTCAAAAGATTCAAGCTAAGTGATGTCAAGCCAGCTTCCACTCCCATGCCCACCAAGTGCCAACTTTACATAGATCCCAATGGTAAAGCGGTGGATCAAAAGGTATATCGCTCCATGATAGGTTCCTTGCTTTACCTTTGTGCATCTAGACCGGATATCATGTTGAGTGTGGGAATTTGTGCACGTTTTCAAGCCGCACCTAAGGAAAGTCACTATGTGGCGGTCAAACGGATCTTTCGATATTTGGCTCATACCCCAAACTTTGGCCTATGGTACCCAAGAGGAGCAAACTTCAAGCTTGTAGGGTATTCGGATTCCGATTGGGCGGGAGACAAAGTGGATAGGAAGTCCACTTCTGAAGGGTGCCAATTTCTTGGTTGCTCTTTGGTAAGTTGGTCTTCCAAAAAGCAAAGTTGTGTGTCTCTCTCGTCCACCGAAGCAGAGTATGTGGCGGCCGGTAGTTGTTGTGCACAACTCTTATGGATGAGGCAAACTTTAAAGGATTACGGTGTCATTTGTGACAAAGTGCCTCTTTGGTGTGACAATGAAAGTGCCATCAAGATCTCTCTCAACCCGGTGCAACACTTCAAGACGAAGCATATTGAGATTCGGTATCACTTCATCCGGATCACATTAGGCGAGGAGAGATCGAGCTCAACTATGTCAACACTCATGATAACCTTGCAGATATCTTCACGAAGCCCTTGGATGAAGCAAGATTTCGCGAGTTAAGGCATGAGCTAAATATCATTGATTCGAGCAATGTTGCTTGAACCCTTGCACACCCCACCATACTCAACGTGTTGTCCTATTTAGATGTAGGCATGGACATAGGGGGAGTGATGTTCTCTCAATGAACTCTCCCTCCCCCCCATTATGCATAAATCAATCAAGTCTTTCACATTAGCCATGTTTGATGGTACTTGTGCTTCAAAGATGAGTTTTGGTCATGGACCCAAGGATAATTCTTCGCGGTGCCATACCAATTGACTCAAACATAGGTGGCTACGGCCACCGCCCTCTCTTTGGAGAGGTGGTGTCTCGTGGTTGTTTCGTTTGTCATGTGCCTTTCTGGCTTTGTGTGTTGCGTGGTCCTGTGGTGTCGTGTTGGCTCGGAGTGTTTGTGCAAAGGTCCAATTTTTCATGTGCTCAACATGTGCATCTTCTTGAGCTCACGGTACTACCGCGTCTGGCCGCGGTACTACCGCTTTGGTAGGCACGGTACTACCGCGCCACAACACGGTACTACCGCTCTGGTGCGGTACTTCGGAAGTACCGCGCCGGGCGGTACTACCGCGTTGGGGCACGGTACTACCACGCCGTCAAGGGAGCGTGGGGGTTATGACTCGGGCAGGGGAGTTCCAACTCCCCATACCCATTCATTTGTCTCTCTCCCCACGTCTCTCTCTCTCTCGCTCAAGAACGACGCCGGAGGCCTTCACCGGATCTCCGTCTCTGGCCACTCTCCTCGGATTCCGGCTGGTGGGATCGTTCCCCACCACTTCCTCTTGCCATGGACCAAGGTTTTTCCCCAAATCACTCTTTTTCTTGGCTGTTCTCTTGCTTCTAGGTTTTTGGGGAGAAACTTGTTGTTCTTGAGATTTTAGGCCAAATCTATGCAAGAGTAGGATGTAGGAGAGTCGTGATGCGTAGGAATCATACTTGATACGCTGTCTTGTGGTAGCTTTGTCCAACCGTAGTACCGCTGTGGTTTCACGGGCTTTTCTTAGATTGAACCTGTTCAAATCTGACGCGGTGCGGTACTGCCGTGTCTGATGTGCGGTACTACCGCTCCTGCGGTACTACCGCCCGTCAGGTGCAGTACTACCATGCAAGCTCGTGCGGTACTACCACTCAACAGACGTGGTACTACCGCGCTAGCCGAGGCGCTAAGGTCGTACTACCGCTCCTAGACCCGGTACTACCGCGACCTTGCACGGTACTATCGCGTCTATGAGCAGTACTACTATCTTAGCTTCGCAGCACTTGGCAGTACTACCGTAGGGATCAAATCTCTCTCTAGGCATTTATCATGTGTGCTTTCTGCTTGTTTCTCTTGCTTTGTTGTGGTCTTTGCATTAATCCCTCTTGGCTGTTGTGGGTGTTTTGCATTTTGTGTCTCAGGTGGTGGCTCTCGCTGTTCCAATCCCATTCGTGACACTGGCTCCAAGCGTCTGCGCAACCCCCAAGATGAAGCCCCAGAGGGCTCCAATGCCCCCAAGCGCAATGTCAAGACCACTGCCAGCAAGCAAAAGGAACCTGCTAAGGGCATGGACGAGATTTCTGTCTCTGAGTATGTCGAACGCCAGAGGATCAATCCCTATGTGACTCCTCGGGCTGTGGTCAGAGGCACTGAGATGTTGTGGAACAAGCAATAGGTTCTCATCTATCTGGATGTGATCAAGAGCAAGCAGAATACCTTCATGGAGGTCAAGTGGATAGACATGCATCACATGCGGAAGGACAAGTTTCCTGATTATTTTGGAGAGGCTCTGGACTTGGTGGAGCAGTTTGCTATTGAGCCGGTGATCTCTTTTCACCATGACTATGACCCTGAACTCATTTGTCAGTTCTTTGCCTCAGTGTACTTTCATCCCGGGGAGGAGTGGAGGATGACATGGATGACCAATGGCCGTCAGCTGTCTGCTACATGGAAAGAGTTTATGGATCTGCTGCACATTCCTGATGACGGGCTTCACACCCCCGTTGGTGTTCGCCCCCATGCCAACTCTGAGTCTGCCAACAAGAACCTGCTTCATGCATCGCATCTTCCGCAACACTCTGTTCCCACGCATTGGCGACAAGGACAAGGTCCATGCATATCTAGTGGACATGTTGCTCCTGTGTGCAGAGGCACGTTCTTCTCAGACTCAGCCACTTGATGTCTCACACATCATGTGGTGTGAGCTTCGGTTTGCGGTGTTCACTCGCAAGGTACCTATCTATGGACCGTACCTGTTTCTGCTGCTCTCCACCACTTGGGAGAAGATGTACCCGGGTGATGAGTTCCTTACTCCAGACTGGATTCGCCATGAGTCCATCAACCTCCGCGTCAAGCCCAACTGGGCCAACACCACTACCCGTGCTGAGGCCTCTTCTGCTAGGAGGGCTGCTGGTGAGGAGGAGGCTGCTGTTGCTGAGAATGTTGCTGAGGACCGTGTTGCTAGGTCCACCACTCCTTCCTCTGAGCCGTCATGGGCCAAGAAGCTAAAGGACAAGATGAAGACTCTCTTCTACATGCGGGCGAAGGGACAGTACAGGGCTCACGTGGCAGACAAGGAGAGTCGCCGCCGTGACAAGAAGGTTATGAGGCTCTTTGGAGAGGATGTGTCTGGTGGGTCTGAGGACGTCATCACACCTGAGGCTGCCTGGATGTCAAAGCAGGGATACAAGTGGACCAGTTCAGAGGATGACTTCGAGGAGACTATCCCCGCCGCTGAGTCTGACGAGGAGCACGAGGAGCAATGAGACGACTTCTCTGCCTGAGCCACCCCGTGTGTGTAGGTGTCCTCTCTGCCTTTTTGGCGTCTCGATGCCAAAGGGGGAGAGAGTGTAGGGATTTGCGTTGTGTCGTGCTTGGCGCGTTTATTTGTGCGTTGTGTCATGCTTGGCGCGTTTATTTGCTTTGTCTTTTGGACCTCGTTTGTGCTTGTTTGCTTTGTTTTCTCTTGTTTGGTTTGTGCTTTCGAGACCTTTCCTCATATGGTGTAAGACATATGCACTTTATCTATCGTAGTTAACTTATGTGTGTGCTATCTTGTCTAGTGATAGATATGCCTTGTCTCTATAATATAGGGGGAGCTTTGATCCAAGTATTCGTGTGCCGTGCAGTCCAAAGCACTCTTCTAGGTGGCACACATCTAGTGGGAGCCCGTCTATATTCTAGAGAGGAGGGGTTTGCATTTACTTAATTTTATTTTCCTTGTGCAAATCCCGTATTGTCATCAATCCACCAAAAAGGGGGAGATTGTAAGGGCATATTTATCCCTAAGTGTTTTGGTGATTGATGACAACGCATTTGCGGACTAATCATGTGCCTTGAGTATTCCAGACACTACATTGCTAGGCACAAGACGATTGGGTGCCCCTCGAAGACTGATGAAGACGGCGTCTTTTCTACGTTTCTTTTTGGTGGATTTGAGTCGTAGGAAAGCCGTACTATTAAGAGGGGGGCCGCGTTGGAAAGGTTTGCGTGGAATCATCACGTACACATCTCCTTCTTGTCCCCTCCTTTTTTCCTTGGAGCTTCCTCCGTTTTCTTGCCTCCCTTGTCTGGCTGCTGTGGTTGGTTGCGGTAGTACTGCTCCCAGGAAAACGGTAGTACCGTAGGCATCCGCGGTAGTACCGCGCGGTGGCGCGGTAGTACCGCAGGTGCCCACGGTAGTACCGCTCCCCTGGAGCCGCACTACCGCTGCCCACCAGGCTAGTGCCGCCCCTTTGCGGTAGTAGGGCGGATGTATTTTTTACATCCGCACCTACCGCGGTAGTACCACTTTCGCCGAGCGGTAGTACCGCGCTATGCAGTCAGGCAGTAGTACCGCCCCTCGGTAGTACTACTGTGTCGGGTTTTTGCTACTTCCGTTTCTTTGCGGAAGTAGGCACGGAAGTTCCCTTCCCCCTGGCTGGGGTGTTTGCCTTGCGGTAGTACCGCATGGGTGGCGCGGTAGTACCGCGCGTGCGGAAGTACCGCCCCCAGCTCCTGCGCATCTGTTTATATTTTCTGTTGTTGGGGTTGTGGCAGTACCGTGGGTCGGTACGGTAGTACCGCACAGCCGTGCGGTAGTACCGCTTGGTTGCAAGCAGTAGACCGCGCGGCCTTACGGTAGTACCGCTAGCTAGGCGCGGTAGTACCGCTGGCCGTGGGCTGGTTGGTGGGTAACGGTTGGATCCTTTTCCCACACTATATAAGGGGTCCCCTTCTTCCCCGTTGATTTACCTCTTCCACCCCCAAGCTCCATTATTGCTCTAAGATCCATTTTCGCCCGATCTCCCTCCCTAGTCGACCAAACTTGTTGATTTGCTCGAGAGTGGTTGAGAAGGCCTTGATCTACACTTCCACCAAGAGATATTTGATTCCCCCCACTAATCCCTTGCGGATCTTGTTACTCTTGGGTGTTTGAGCATCCTAGACGGTTGAGGTCACCGCGAAGCCATAGTCCATTGTGGTGAAGCTTCATGGTGTCTTTGGGAGCCTCCAATTGAGTTGTGGAGATTGCCCCAACCTAGTTTGTAAAGGCTCGGTCGCCGCCTCCAAGGGCACCAATAGTGGAATCATGGCATCTCGCATTGTGTGAGGGCGTGAGGAGAATACGGTGGCCCTAGTGGCTTCTTGGGGAGCATTGTGCCTCCACACCGCTCCAACGGAGATGTACTTCCTCTCAAAGGGAAGGAACTTCGGCAACACATCCTCGTCTCCACCGTCTCCACTCTTGGTTATCTCGTGCCTTTACTTGTGAAAGCTTATTTGTTTCATATATCTTGCTTGCTTGGTTCCTATCCTTGTGGCATCATATAGGTTGTTCACCTAGTTGCATATCTAGACAACCTACTTTGATGCAAAGTTTAAATTGTTAAAGAAAGGCTAAAAATTGTTAGTTGCCTATTCATCCCCCCCTCTAATCAACCATATCGATCCTTTCACCACGGACATGGTTAGACGAGTCCGGTGCACCACTACATATACATGAGATTGGTTTGATGGTCAAACCCTCCTAAACGGTACCAGGGGCTTCCCGCGTGTAATCAGGGCTAGTCTGGCGCAACTTGACTTATCTTGAATTTTAATAGTTTATTGATAATAACCATTTTTTTGGCACGGCAACTTTCACCTAAGTTCTTCTCTTTTACATATGACAATCGTGCTACACCCGTCCAGGACACGGCACAACAGAGACACAGGCGCAGACGTGCATCAGGGACCCGCTCAAAGGTTTCTTTTCAGATTAAGATCCTGCGTAAACCTTTTTTACTGTCTCTTGTTGTTCACATCCTCCGGATACTCAATACAACCGATAAGGATGCTGACGTTATTGGCATGTGGCCACGTCAGGATATTGCACGTACCTGGACACTCGGGGTTTATTATTAAGGGCATCGTCCAGCCCGACATATGTTATAAAGACCAAATACCTTAGGGAGTGTTCGGCGTCGCGAGTTTGGCCTTATGTGCATCAGCTCCGAATCATGTCTTTGGTCAAATGTTGGGTTTGCCCGGCTCCCACGTTTTGGTACCTTACATTCCGCTATATCGGCTAAGGTAGCACTGGGAGAACTACTGCGATTGTGCCCTGGTTCATCCGGATGAGCACCTCAGTAGAGAAAGCCGAAAACTGTCAGTCAAGATAAAGCGCGAGACTGGTTAACCACTCAATGACTCAACGGAACCTTCGGGATTCCTCTGCATTAACGAAGGGCTGTTTCCCGGTCATGTACGTACGCGCCCTGTATTCGGACAAGCGCAGAAGTACCAGGGGCTATATAGTAGCCCCACCGTCAAACTCCTATGGCTAAGTGAAAGTGTTAAAGCAATATAGTCCGATTGCCTCGTTCGCTGCGCTACCACCTCCTTCGTGGACCAAGACGTTGGATCAAGTGTGAATACACGTTTTTTGCGAACACCCCCGCATTATATGCGTGGGGGTGGAAGCCAACGACTGCAAACTTTCAGGTTATATACATATATACATAAACGGCCGCACAGGAGGCATCATAATACTTTCAGGAAAAAGTATAAACACAACCTTGATAACTCAATAAAACATTGTTTTTACAATGGGAGTACATGTCACTAAAACATAATATTCTTCGAGCACTAATCCTCTATCGAACGAGCGCCTTCAAGGACTTCTTCAAAGTAGTGCTCGGCACCCACTCGGCCCACGGCCGAACCCTGTGTTGCAATAGTGGTGGCCTCCATCCCTGCCCAGTATGTCTTGACATGGGCAAAGGCCATCCGTGCACCCTCTATGCACACCGACCTCTTCATAGCATCGATGTGCGGCACAACACCAAGGAATTGTTGCACTAAACTAAAGTAACTACTCGGCCTTGGCCCTCCCGGCCACAGATGATCCACAACAGACCTCATGGCAAGTCCGGACAACCCATGGAGCTCGGTCCACTCGGCCATTCGCTCATTCAACAGCAACGGATGCACTGGAACATGGAACTGTGACCAGAACAACTTTTCCACTTCACGATCTTTTTGATCCTTGAAGTACTCGGCCGCATCAGCAGCACTTGCTGCCAAATCCATGTAGGCGTCTGCAGAACTCCATAGTTGATCAAGAGGAGCATACTTCGGATCTCCGAACTTAGTCCGCAATAGGAAGGGCTTCCCAGCCACGATATCCGCAGCTTGATGCAGCTCCTCCTTCGTCCCTCAGATTTTGGAGCGGGCTTCCTTGGCTGCTACCATGGCCTTCTCCAGGCCTGTCACCCTCGCTCGGCTTTCTTTTTCAAGAAGCAGGTAACGTTCAGCGGCATCTTTCAACTCAACGGCCATCTTGGCTATTCTTTCCTTGCTCTGGCAATGCACGGCCTGTTCGGCCCTCAACTCTTCAACCGCCTTTAGAGCGGCCGCATCGCTATTCCTTGCTTGTTCCTTGGCTCGGGCAAGCTCCGCCCAAAGGGTCTCCACGGTGGCAGCTCCATCTGCAGTCACAACATATTAAAGATACTGGCATCATGCTCCTCTTACTATGTGTTGGTCACCGGAAAAATCACTTACCCTGTGCCTCGTCAAGCCGCTTGTTGACAAGCACGATGTCGGCATCTACCGCATCAAGTTGCCGCTTTAGCTCGGCAAACCCATCAGTCCGGCTAGCCACCGGAGCTTCAGCCACCTGCACATAAAGGTGGTCTGGTTATTACCTGGAACTATGATCCTTTGTTTGCCGCCGTTTTCAACGACAACCAGAGTCTCAGGGGCTACTATCTGCATAGGGCACACCTAACGTGTGCGGTACTGTCAAAAAACATACACTATTTCACGTACCTCAAAGCCTTTCAGCAGACTCATAAAAGCTTCATGCAATCCGCTTTTAGCGGATGAAATCCTTTCAATTACCGTACCCATTAGCATACGATGCACTTCTGAGATGGCCTCTTGCTCCAGAAGATCCTTCAGTGCGTTCGACCGCACATTGTACGGTACCAGACTCTTTCTGTTGCTCTCTTTAGGAGCCGAATACTGAGGACTCCAGGTAGCCAAAGGATTACCCTCTGACCTTGGCGGATCAGGAGAGACCCTCCGCGACGACACTTCAGGGTCGTCCGCCTCAGGAGGCGGGGTGACAAGGGGAGGCGTTTCGCTCTCCATCATCTCCGGAAGAAGATCCCCCGAAGACGAACTCTGCCGAGAAGGGATACGATCCAAACTACAAGATATAAGCTTCGGTTATTGTCTTCAAAAGTAAGGTAGGACACTTTCACTATTAAAATACCTTTTGATTACTTACAACTCGGTAGAGGGCTGATCTCCGTGCGGACATTGTGCGGCAAGAATACCCTCCGAGGCAGGACCCTCTGGTGAAGATTTCTTCTCCCGTTTGGAAACCTTTGTTACCGGATCTTCAGAGGTGGTCCTCTTCCTTCCTCGGGGAGAGGGAATGTCAGATTCTTCTCCTTGGTTATCCTCCCTCGCGGAGGCGCTCATTCCCCTGGTTGGGACGAGTAGCGAGTGAGGCCCGCTTTTGGCCTCTTTATTCCCCCCTTCATCTTCCTTTGAGGGCACCTGATGAGGCGCCGTCTTGAGCATTCTGTCCAGTACTGGATTTGCCAAGCTTTCGGGAAGGGGGGGCGAACACCTGATCATCTTTGCCTTTGTTATCTAGTCCTGGTCAAAGAGCGACTTTTCAGAATGATGTCATGATAAATAAAAGGACAGCATGTTCGGCCACGGGATTACTTACTTGGGTATCAGGGCGGTTGCAGCTTAGACCCGCATCCTCAGTGGTGTTCGAACACTCTATTTGGGGTCCAAAGAACAATTTGTACATCTCTTCGAGCGTCATGCCGAGGAAGTGCTGAATAGTTCGCGGTCCTTCCGGCTTGAATTCCCACATACGGAGGGGTCGACGTTTGCAAGGCTGGACTCGACGAACTAGCATAACTTGCATTACCACAAGCAGGCTGAAAACTCTCTCAAAGAGATCTCGGATGCGGCTCTGCAATATCGGCACATAATTTGTTGGACCCCAGCTCAGCCCCCTGCTGATCCATGATGTCAGTTGTGGTGGGGGTTCCGAGCAAAAGGTAGGGGTGGCTACCCACTTGGTACTTCGGGGAGCTGTGATATAAAACCACTCCCGCTGCCACAAGCTGGACGCCTCTGGGAAGGAACCCTCTGGCCATGGAGCATCAGTGCTTTTGCTTATTACGGCACCTCCGCACTCTGTGTGCTACCCCTCAATCATCTTCGGCTTCACATTTGAAGGTCTTGAGCCACAGGCCGAAGTGAGGGGTAATGCAGAGGAAGGCCTCACATACGACGATGAACGACGAAATGTGAAGGAGGGAATCTGGGGCCAGATCATGAAAATCCAGCCCATAATAGAACATGAGCCCCCTAACAAAGGGATCCAGAGCGAGTCCTAGTCCTCGGAGTAAGTGAGAGATGAACACAACACTCTCGTTGGGTTTGGGAATGGGGATGACCTGCCCTCGGGCGGGCAGCCTATGCGAAATTTCGGCGGTCAGATATCTGGCCTCTCTCAGCTCCTTGATGTCCTCCTCTGTGATAGAGGAAGGCATCCATCGATCTTGGAGGTTGGATTCGGACATGGTTGAAGGTCTGAAGCGCCTGACTTGAGCCTGGGGTGTTGGAACTCGAGGCGGGGGAAGGATTCGATTGAGAATGAGAGGAAAAAAGGACAAGTCTTGGCCTCTTTATAAAGAGGGTGAATGTCAAGCGTCCTCCTCGCGGCCGTTTTGGACTCGCCTAAAATCGAGGAGTCATACCAATGGGCACGAGTGGGTTGCCCATGTCTGTACTGATGAGAATCCCGTAATAAGGGGGACACGATCTCTGCTTTGACAAGACGTGTCAAGAAAACCACCTCGCAATATGTGCTGTGCTGGTTGGGAAAAATGGTTCGGAGAATGACTGGGCCATGACATAACGTCGTGCTATCAAAACACGTCGTCAGATTAGATTTGTGGAAATATTATTCTCTCTCTACGGTGGTATGTGGAAATTGTTTTGCAGAACTGAACACTATCCCTGGGTTCAAAATCTTCTATGGAGTATTCGGAGGAGGAACCCGCCTTGCAATGCCGAAGACAATACTGCGCGCCGGACCCATCGTCATTGAAGCCTGGTTCACGGGCTACTGAGGGAGTCCTAGATTAGGGGGTCTCCGGACAGTCGGACTATATCCTTTGGCCAGACTGTTGGACTATGAAGATACAAGATTGAAGACTTCGTCCCGTGTCCGGATGGGACTCTCCTTGGCGTGGAAGGCAAGCTAGGCAATACGAATATGTAGATCTCCTCCCTTGTAACCGACTCTGCGTAACCCTAGCCCCCTCCGATGTCTATATAAACCAGAGGGTTTAGTCCGTAGGACAACATACAATCATACCATAGGCTAGCTTCTAGGGTTTAGCCTATATGATCTCGTGGTAGATCAACTCTTGTAATACTCATATCATCAAGAACAATCAAGCAGGACGTAGGGTATTACCTCCATCAAGAGGGCTCGAACCTGGGTAAACATCGTGTCCCCTGCCTCCTATTACCATCCGCCTTAGGCGCACAGTTCGGGACCCCCTACCCGAGATCCGCCGGTTTTGACACTGATAATCACCCAGTTACGTTGTGACGTTTTATAGCACACAAGGTGTTCCTCCGGTATTCGGGAGTTGCGTAATCTCATAGTCATAGGAACATGTATAAGTCATGAAGAAAGCAATAGCAATAAAATAAAAAATCATAGTGCTAAGCTAACGGATGGGTCAAGTCAATCACATCATTCTCTAATGATGTGATCCCGTTCATCAAATGACAACTCTTGTCCATGGCTAGGAAACTTAACCATCTTTGATTAACAAGCTAGTCAAGTCGAGGCATACTAGCGACACTCTGTTTGTCTATGTATTCACACATGTACTGAGTTTCCGGTTAATACAATTCTAGCATGAATAATAAACATTTATCATGATATAAGGAAATATAAAAAACAACTTTATTATTGCCTCTAGGGCATATTTCCTTTAGTTAGGCTACTAATCTTGGACGTGATGCCTATATAATGATCATTGCCTGGATATCGTCATAATTATTTGAAGTTCTATCAATTGCCCAACAGTAATTTGTTTACCCACCATATGCTATTTTTCTCGAGAGAAGCCACTAGTGAAATCTACGGGGCCCGGGTCTCTTCTTTATCATATTTGCCTTCGAGATCTATTTTTATTCGCTTTTATTTTCAGATCTATTAATACAAAAACCCAAAAATACCTTGCTGCATTTTTTTGTTATTTATTTTATCTCACGTTCCTGCAAGATCTATTTATCCAATCTACTACAATTTTATCTATTTTTTTACCCGGGAGGATTGACAAGCCCTCTTTTACGTCGAGTTGTGAGTATTTGTTCTTTCTGTGCACGTACCGTTTACATAGTGTTGCATGGTTCTCCTACTAGTTCGATAACCTTGGTCTCATCACTGAGGGAAATACCTACCGTAGCTATGTTGCATCATCCCTTCCTCTTTGGGGAATACCGACATAGTTCAAGCCGCATCAAAAGGAATTTCTTGCGTTGTTGCTAGGGAGACATCATCAACATCTATCAGGTTCCTAATCACAAAGCTCATCTCCTTGCAATTTACATTATTTGCCATTTGCCTCTCGTTTTCATCTCCCCCACTTCACAAAATTTGCCGTTTTATTCGCCTTCTTTTTCCTTTGCCTTTTTCTGGTTCGATCTTATGTTTCTTTGTGCCTTCATGTGCCTTCTATTTTTCTTGCATCTTTGCTTGCCAAAATTCTATTGTTATGGATCCACTCAAAGTTTTCTACATGGATCATCTTTGATCCATATGTGCTCGTGCTGAAACCCCAACTAGTTTAGTTGAGGGAAAATCATTAGATGAGGATGCTCATTTTGCTTGTCATCATTTGTCTGAAAAAGGGAAGCTCTTATGGAATCAAATAAATTGTTTGCTATGCTATGCTTGGAATCTTTGTGAAATTTGTGATTTTACTTGTTGCTCTAAGAACCCTAAAAAACACCTCCCCTATCTATGTGAGTTTAATGACAATGAAATCTTATCATGTTATGCCAAGGAGGTTTATAGTTACTATGATATCGAACAAATTGAAGAATTTGTTGCTTTTAAGGGTGCTTATGAAATTGCTTCTTTGATTGAAATGTATGATATTACTATCTACAAATCTGAAAATTTTGACATACTTAAATATTGCTATGAAAACTATGCTCATAATGCCTATGTTAAAGAATTTATTCAAAGAATGTCCTCTGCTTTGGAAGAAAATAATGATATGCATGAAGCTATGGATAACTATGATTCCGTTGATTTGATTGAATTCTCCCCTCTTGATGAACATGATGCTTGCTATTCTTTTGGCCATGATGCCAATATTAATGATGCTTATGGAGATGAACTTGCTATAGTTCCTTATGTTAAACATGAAATTATTGCTATTGCACCCACACTTGATAGCTCCTTGAATGAAAAGCATGATTGGAATGATATTATTATAAATTCTATTAATGCCATCTGTGTTAGTGATATGCAAAACCCCAAGCTTGGGGATGATAATTTTTCTATGTCCACTACTTATTGTAATGATCATGATTGGGGTGATTCTTCTTATGATCTTGAAAATTTATTTAAGCCTCATGATGAATATGTTATTTGTAATAATATTGAAAGTGGGTTTGAAAGAGCGTCTGAGGGAGTCCTGGATTAGGGGGTGTTCGGGTAGCCGGACTATACCTTCAGCCGGACTCCAGGACTATGAAGATACAAGATTGAAGACTTCGTCCCGTGTCCGGATGGGACTTTCCTTGGCGTGGAAGGCAAGCTTGGCGATGCGGATATTCAAGATCTCCTACCATTGTAACCGACTTTGTGTAACCCTAACCCTCTCTGGTGTCTATATAAACCAGAGGGTTTTAGTCCGTAGGACAACTTCATCATACAACAATCATACCATAGGCTAGCTTTTAGGGTTTAGCCTCCTTGATCTCGTGGTAGATCTACTCTTGTAATACCCATATCATCAATATTAATCAAGCATGACGTAGGGTTTTACCTCCATCAAGAGGGCCCGAACCTGGGTAAAACATCGTGTTCCTTGCCTCCTGTTACCATCCGGCCTAGATGCACAGTTCGGGACCCCCTACCCGAGATCCGCCGATTTTGACACCGACATTGGTGCTTTCATTGAGAGTTCCTCTGTGTCGCCGCTTTTAGGCCCGATGGCTCCTTCGATCATCAACAACGATGCAGTCCAGGGTGAGACTTTTCTCCTCGGACGGATCTTCGTCTTCGGCGGCTTCGCACTGCGGGCCAATTCGCTTGGCCACCTTGAGCAGATCGAAAGCTACGCCCCTGTCCATCAGGCCAGGTTTGGAAGCCTAAACTACACGGCTGACATCAGCGGGGACTTGATCTTTGATGGATTTGAGCCACAGCCAAGCGCGCCGCACTGTCTCGATGGGCATGATATAGCTCTGCCGCCGAACAGTGCCTTGGAGGCCGCACACACATCGGTTCCAACCATTGATTCGGAGCCTACTGCGTCGATCGAGGATCAGCGGTTGGACGCTGCCTCAGGGGCTATGATCTCAGAGGCGATCGAGCCGAACTCCAGCCCCGTACTCCGCATGGCCCATGACTCGGAGGAGCCGGATTCCTCTCCAAACTCCGAGCCCCCCGCGCCCCTGCCGATCGAATCCGATTGGGCGCCGATAATGGAGTTCATTGCCACGGACATCTTTCAACACTCGCCCTTCGGCGACATCCTGAATTCTCTAAAGTCTCCCTCT
The DNA here is from genome assembly GCF_018294505.1 of Triticum aestivum. Lineage (NCBI taxonomy): Eukaryota > Viridiplantae > Streptophyta > Magnoliopsida > Poales > Poaceae > Triticum > Triticum aestivum. Next base: position 598,094,375 of record NC_057806.1, read on the forward strand.
TTATCAGGAGAGCCCTGGCCGGACTACGGTCAGTAAGGTTGGGATATAGACGATGAAGAAATTCAAAACCCACCCACCACCCACTTCGTAGCCACTGTCGACGACTTAACCGACATGCTTGACTTCGACTCCGAAGACATCGACGGCATGGACGACGATGCAGGAAACAACAAGAACCAACACCTGTAGGGCGCTGGAAAGCCACCTCGTCATATGACATATATATGGTGGATACTCCAAAGGATGGAGATGGTCATGGAACAGCGGGGGACGATACCTCTAAGAAACAGCCCAAGCGCCGGCGTCAGCAGCGCCGCTCTAAATCCCGCCAAAGCAAAAACGGTGATTCCGGCACGGGAGATGATACTACTCCGAATAGCGCCGAAGAACACCCCCTCCAGCAAGATTCAACACAGGAGGACAGAGAAGCCAGCCCTCACGAGAGGGCGGCGGACCAAGAGGTTGAGGACGATAATTATACGCCTCCCTCCGAAGACGAGGCAAGCCTCGACGACGACGAGTTCGTCGTGCCAGAGGATCTCGCCGAACAAGAGTGTTTTAAACACAGGCTTATGGCCACGGCAGGCAGCCTCAAGAAAAAGCAGCAACAGCTTAGAGCTGATCAGGATTTGCTAGCTGACAGATGGACTGAAGTCCTTGCGGCCGAAGAGTATGAACTCGATCGCCCCTCCAAGAGTTACCCAAAGCGCAGGCTGCTACCCCGACTAGACGAGGAAGCACCTACATCACCAACGCATGACATGGCCGACCGGCCACCTCGTGGCCGCGACAGAGAGGCCTCTCAGCCCTCCACTCAAGCCATGCCCCGGTGCCGCGTCAAGCATACTAAGGCACAGGAAAATGCGCCTGACCTGCGCGACATACTGGAGGACAAGGCAAGTCAAACAAGATCGATCTACGGATCGCGCAGGCGCCCCACGGCACATGACGGTGATCGTCACTCCGGACGCAATGAATCCGGCCGGGCCGAACTCAACCGACAAAGCTCCTTCGAGTTGCGTCGTGATATAGCCCAATACAGAGGCGCCGCACACCCACTATGCTTCACAGATGAAGTAATGGATCATAAAATCCATGAGGGCTTCAAACCCGTAAACATCAAATCATACGATGGCACAACAGATCCTGCGGTATGGATCGAGGATTATCTCCTTCATATCCACATGGCCCGCGGTGATGATCTACACGCCATCAAATATCTCCCACTCAAACTTAAGGGACCGGCCCGACATTGGCTTAACAGCTTGCCAGCAGACTCAATCGGTTCTTGGGAGGACCTGGAAGCCGCATTCCTTGACAACTTCCAGGGCACTTATGTGCGACCATCGGACACCGATGACCTAAGCCACATAATTCAGCAGCCAGAGGAATCGGCCAGGCAATTCTGGACACGGTTCCTAACAAAGAAAAACCAGATAGTCGACTGTCCGGACGCAGAGGCCTTAGCGGCCTTCAAGCATAATATCTGTGACGAGTGGCTTGCCCGACACATGGGACAGGAAAAGCCGAAATCTATGGCAGCCCTCACGACACTCATGACCCACTTTTGCGCGGGAGAAGACAGCTGGCTAGCTCGCAGCAACAATTTAACCAAGAACCCTGGTAATTCGAATACCAAGGACAAAAGCGATAGGTCGCGTCGGAACAAACAAAAGCGTCGCGTTAACAGCGACAGCAATGAGGATACGGCAGTTAATGCCGGATTCCGAGGCTACAAATCCGGTCAACGGAAAAAGCCATTCAAAAGAAATACTCAGGGCCCTTCCAGTTTGGACCGAATACTCGACCGCTTGTGCCAGATACATGGCACCCCCGAAAAGCCAGCCAATCACACCAACAGGGACTGTTGGGTGTTCAAGCAGGCAGGCAAGTTAAGAGCCGAAAACAAAGACAAGGGGCTGCATAGCAACGACGAGGAGGAGCCCAGGCCGCCGAGCAACAATGGACAAAAGGGATTTCCCCCGCAAGTGCGGACGTTGAACATGATATATGCAACCCACATCCCCAAGAGGGAGCGGAAGCGTGCGTTACGGGACGTATATGCGATAGAGCCAGTCGCCCCAAAGTTCAACCCATGGTCCTCCTGCCCGATCACCTTTGATCGAAGGGACCACCCCACTAGCATCCGCCACGGCGGCTTCGCCGCATTGGTTCTAGACCCAATCATTGACGGATTTCATCTCACAAGAGTCCTCATGGACGGCGGCAACAGCCTGAACCTGCTTTACCAGGATACAGTGCGAAAAATGGGCATAGATCCCTCAAGGATCAAGCCCACCAAAACGACCTTTAAAGGCGTCATACCAGGTGTAGAAGCCAACTGTACAGGCTCAGTCACACTGGAAGTGGTCTTCGGATCTCCGGATAACTTCCGAAGCGAGGAGTTAATCTTCGACATAGTCCCGTTCCGTAGTGGCTATCACGCACTGCTCGGGCGAACCGCATTCGCAAAATTCAATGCGGTACCGCACTATGCATACCTCATGCTCAATATGCCAGGCCCTAGAGGAGTAATCACGGTCAATGGGAACACCGAACGCTCCCTTCAAATGGAGGAGCACACGGCAGCGCTCGCAGTAGAAGTACAAAGCAGCATCTCTAGGCAGTTCTCCAGTTCGGCCTTCAAAAAGCCGGACACTGCCAAGCGCGCCCGGAGTACCCTACAACAAGACCGCCTGGCACGTTCTGACCTAGCGTAGCAATGCGGCCCCAACCCTAGCCCTCGCGATATAGCGAAACCAGTGCTTCGCGTACATAACTACGCTCTTGAAATACCATGGGCACAGGGGAAGGGGCACTATCACGGCACGCCCGAAATACGGCTTAAACCGCACCAGGGGCTGCCGGATTCCTTTTTTTTCTTTTTTTCTCTTACTTTGAGGACTCCATACTTCGGATGACCCGTTAGGCAATTCAACTGCCACACAAACGATGCAAGATACAGGAAAGCAGACAAGCCACGCCGCATTATGGAACTTCCAGGTGGTCTCTATTGCGAGCAGTATACCTATTTTTTAATACAATTCCGCGGCCTGCCCCTGGCCAGGACATGTTAAATAGTCCAATTTCTTTTGCTTATCGCACTATTTGTATCGTTCCGCTTTCATAGCAGCCATTCTATAAACAATGCATAGCTTTTTGTCTACTTTTTGCATTATCCCCTTTTTATATATATGTTTATTAATAACATGTTGCATCTGTACACTTTGGTATGGCAAAATACGCTAGGGGCTTTAGTACCCATCAATATGGCGTGAGAAGTCCGTACACTTTCACAAGTGCGGCACCCCGAACTTATAGCACTATATGCATCGGCTCCGAATCATGATTTGGGTCAATAGTTGGGTTTGCCCGGCTCCTCTGTTTTGGTGCCTTACGTTCTGCTATATCGACTAAGATAGCACTAGGAGAACTACTGCAATTGTGCCCCAGTTGAGCTGGGCTGAGCACCTCAGTAGAGAAAGCTAAAACTGACTGTCATGATGAGGCGAGAGACCGGTCGCTGTTCGAGAGGTTTTTCGAGTCCTTAAAGACTTATGCCGCTTCGAGCGAGGAACCGGCTTTGTCCGGCCAAGGCGTGGATAGCGCCCCGAACTCGGTCTTCCGAATACTAGGGGCTTCGCCGAAATTTAAAATTATAGAGTTCTATGGCTAAGTGAGAGTGTTCAAGCATTATAGTCCGATTGCCTTGTTCGTTGTGCTGAGCGCCTCCCTCGACGGACCCAATCATGGGAAAAAGAGCGCTCAGGTTTATCCCGAACACCCCAGCACTAGTGGCATGGGGGCAGAAGCCGACAACCGGCCATCTCTCAATTTTTTGATAAACGGTCGCACACAAAGTAATATTTTAAACTCAAGCATTGCTTAGCGCATATGAACAAGTTTTCAGCGCACAGGATAACACGAGCGTGTTCATTCAAAAATTACATCCATGGTACATTCATCTGCCATAAGGCGGGCACCAGCCAGAACATCCTTGTAATAGTTCTCGGGCTTGCGATGCTCCTTCCCCGGCGGCGGCCCGTCCCTCACAAGCTTCTCGTCGTCCAGCTTACCCCAGTGCACCTTTGCACGGGCAAGGGCCCTATGGGCACCTTCGATGCAGACGGAGCGCTTGATGACCTCGAGCCTTGGACAAGCCTCCACCAGCCGCCGCACTAGTCCGAAGTAGCTCCCAGGCAGGGCCTCTCCAGGCCACAGCCGAACTATGAAGCCCTTCAGGGCCTGTTCAGCTGCCTTGTGGAGCTCGACCAGCTGCTTCAGCTGGTCGCTCAAGGGCACAGGGTGTTCGGCCTCATCGTACTAAGACCAGAACACCTTCTCCGTTGAGCTGCCTTCCTCGGCTCGGTAGAATGCGGCGGCATCAGATACGCCGCGGGGAAGATCTACGAATGCCCCTGGAGAGCCCCGGATTCGGGTAAGTAACAAGTAGTTTACTTTTATATGTCTGCTTTGCATAGAGAATGCCTTACCTGCCGCTATTTTCTTCACCGCATCCAATTCCTAGAGGGCCTTCTGGGTTTCGGCCTTGGCAGATTTGGCAGTTTTAAGGGCCGCAGCAAGCTCGGACGCTCGCGTCTTCGAGTCGAGCTCCAAACTCTCATGCTTTTTCATGACAGCCTGAAGCTCTTGCTGCACCTCGCCGACCTGCGCCTCAAATTTCTCTCGCTCGGTGCGCTCCGTGGCCGCTCTCTTCTTGGCCTCGGACAGCGCCTACTTAAGGGTCGCCACCTCAGTTGTGGCCCCTACAATAAGCAGTATACTCCTATCATTTTTTGCAATTGCGTCTTCTTATAGGCATTTTTTCTATAAGGTATCTCTTACCTTCTTTCTCCTCGAGCTGCCGTTTGGCAAGGCCGAGCTCTTGCTCGGTCCGCTCGAGGCCCTGCTTCAGGGCACCCACCTCCACAGTCAGTGCGGCGGTGGCCAGCAGCGAAGCCTGCATACGTATATTGACTCTTTCTAGTTAGACTCCTGCGATATTTAATAGATCCTCTATTCGGCTTTTCTTTCCGAACGCTAAACAGAGCATCAGGGGCTACTGTCTATGCGGTAATATTTTTACATATTTTTACTTACCTCGAAGCCTGTTAGAAGGCTAGCACAAGCTTCAGTAAGGCCGCTTTTGGCGGACCGGACCTTCTGGATCACCGTACTCATGATGGTACGGTGCTCCTCGTCGATGGAGGCACCCTTAAGCACCTCCAGCAGATTGTCCGGCTGTCACAGCCCTAGAGCTTGCTTGTAACTAGTGGCATTGCATCCATGCATCATGTCTAAATTTCTTTAAATTTGAATTGAGGAATTTTCAAAGCCTCAGGAAACCTCTAAAAATAACCAACATTTAAATCTTCTCAAATGAGTCCAAGAAAATGTTCCTGTTATTCCATAAAAATATTGGTAAGAGGTAAAATTCAAACCAATATTTTTGGAGTCTCAGAGATATTTATTTTGACCATTTGAATTAATCCAATAACTATTTGCTTTGGATTTATATTTTATATATATTAAATATGACTCCAATAATTCTGGAAGTTTGTGAGTGGCTTTGTATATATTTTAGCAAGCCACATAAAAAACCTACAGAATTTATAAAAAAATGATTTAGTGTCTAAAACTAAATCAAAACAAACTGCAGAAAATAGAAAAGAGAAAGAAAGAGAGAGAATCTTACCTGGCGCTCACCTCTCAGCCCACCTGGCCCAATTCCAGCGGCCCAGCCCACCGAACCGCCACCGTCTCCCACCTCGCGCCAGAAGGACGCGAGGCGTGTGGCCACCGCACGCCGGCACGCGCCGAGCCACCTCCTGCTTGCCGCTCTCCTTCCTCGACGCTCTCGACGCCTCCCCCGAGCGCCACGCACCTCCCTGCCTCTCTCCCTCACTCTCCCGCGCTCTCACCCCCCCTCCCTGGATCTCTCCCTCTCTCGCCCGACCGCTGCCGCCGCCGCCGTCCACTACCACCGCGGCCACCGTCCACCCCGTGCCTCTCCGATGAGTCCAGCGGAACCGCCATCGCCTTCTGCGTCCTCCACACCAACCCATTCGACCGCAGGAGCCCTGTAGCGTCTTCCTGGAGCTCGTCCCCAACCTTCGGCCGCCGGCGAACTTTCGAGGATTCGCGAGCTCCAGCCCCTCCCCGGCCTCGCCGTTGCCTCTACCGGATCCGCTGTGAGCTCCTCTTCCATTCCCCCTCCTCCCCGCGCTCGTTCCCGCACTCTAGCCGCCCTTTTCACTGGAGCCGATTGCTCCTCGCCGCCGGCCATGGCGCTGCCGTGGCCAGGGCCACCCAAGCTTGCGCCCGAGCATGTTACCAAGTTCGCCGCCCTCCCAGGAGCCCGCAGAGCCCTTCCGTTTCCCCTCTAGTGCACCGCAACACCGTGTTCGACCTCGGCCGAACTCCGGCGGCCACCTAGGTCGTCGCCGGCGCCAATTCCGGCCGCCCCGACCCCAACCGACTCCACAGGAAGACGCGGCGCTCTTCCAGCTATCCGTAGAGCCCCTCCTCCGTCCGTTTGGTCGCCGGAGCAAGAAACCCGAAGGCCTCCGCCGCCTCGGCCTCGCCGGCGACTCAACGCCGGCGGGATTGACTCGTTTGACCAGGGGTTTGACCTCCCCTGGGTCAATGACAGGTGGGACCAGAGCCCTGCTAATTTTAGCTTAGTGCTAATTAACCATTAGCTAACCCACTAAGTCACTGACATGTGGGCCCTAGTGCCCCTAATCTTTAATTAAACTAAACTAACCCCCCCCCCCCTGTCTAACCCGTGTCACTGATGTGTGGACCCCACACGTCAGGTTTGACCCTAGCCAGCCGCAGTTGACCTACTGACGTCATGCTTACTCAATGCTGACGCAATAATGTTTTCTGGATTTATTTTTATTCAGAAAATTCCAGAAAATTGTATAAACTTCTAAAATTCATAGAAAATCAACCGTAACTCCAAATGAGATAAATTATATATGAAAAATGATCAGAAAAATCCAATCTATCCATCTGTACCATTTTTCATGCATGTTAGAACAACTTATAGCTGCTGTTTAGCACAAATCAATTAAATGGCATTTAAACTCTCACATATGGAGTTTGAATTTGAACCTAGTGTTCAAACCAGCCCCATTTAACCTGTTGCTAGATGCATTAGCCCAAAACACATTCATATTGCCATGTCATTCTCATGCATCATATTGTTGCATCGCATTGATTGTGTTCTTCCTTGTTTGCCGGTGATTGCCCCCTCTCGATAGACGTCATACCGACGATGTGATCGTTGACACTGATGAAGACTCAATGCTATCTTCAGAAGTGCCAGGCAAGCAAAACCCCCTTGTTCATTCCGATACAATCCCACTCTCTCGCTCCTGCTCTCTTTTACTGCATTAGGACAACAACGACATATTTGCTACTTGCTGCGGTAGCTGAACCCCTTTATCCTTTGCATGACCTGTCATTGCCACAGTAAATAGATGAAACCCACTAGCATGAGTAGGAGTTGTTTGAGACCTGTTGTGCCTACTCATCCATGCTTGTTTGTCATGCCTGCTACTGCCTAGAGTTGAGTCAGGTCTGATTCATTGGGGATGAATCAGAGGTGTGTGAACATGTCCTATTGTGTGTGAGCTAGGTGTGTGAACACGATTTGGTAAAGGTAGCGGTGAGAGGCCATGTAGGAGTACATGGTGGGTTGTCTCATTGCAGCCGTCATCAGGAACTGAGTTCTGTGTTTGTGATCCATGAACAGCTACTACCACACATTGGGATCCTTAATTGACTCTCTCGACTTATTAATCAACATGATCTCTGTCCAGGAGTTGCAACTAGTTTCTGGTGTTTGTAGGTAGTGTTAGTAGTCTACCAAGTGGCACCCGGTACAGGTGGGCTTGGGACAGACTAGGCACAGTGGCCCGGTGTACCAAGTAGCACCCGGATGGTGGGCTTGGGAACCCTGCTCACATCGTTTGGGGCCGTGAGCGACACCCCGGCCGGATCTCCTTGCGGATGAAACCCGAATAGGCGATAAACCTGGACGAGAGACTTGTTTGGTTAGTCAGGTCGTGGCCGACTCCCTCGCCCGGCTTCCGCTTGAAGGTTGCCGAGATACATGACGTGTACAGGGCGATAAGTGGCGGAAGCGTGTGTGAAGAAGTACACCCCTGCAGGGTTATCATTATCTATTCGAATAGCCGGATTCCTCGGATATGGAAACTTGGACCCCTTGTACAGTTCATAGACAAGTGAAAGTGGATACTCTAAAATACGCAAGATAAGCGTGAGTGCTATGGATGGCGTTCTCGTAGGGAGACGGGAGCGGATCCATAGTGGTGTATTGATATGGTGAATATGTGGACTCGTGTGCGCCACCTCAAAAGAGTTACTTGCAGTCGTAGTTTAGGATAGCCACCGAGTCAAAGCTGGCTTGCTACAGTTAAACTCCACCACCCCCTTTGTTGATAATGATGCATATGTAGTTAGATCTGATGTAAGTCTTGCTGGGTACATTTGTACTCACGCTGCTTAATTTATGTTTTTGCAGAGAGACTTCAGTCTCACTAGTAGTTCCACGTGGACTTCGACGTTTAGCTTGTTACCTCAGCTACGATCTTGTGCCCTCGGCAGGATCTGGTAGATAGTCAGGCTTCTCAGCCTTTTTCATTTATAGTTGTCTGTACTCAGACATGTTAAGCTTCAGCTTGTGCTCTGACTTGTATGCTCTGATTGTTGGGTCATGAGACCCATGTTTGTAATATCTCGCTCCTCGGAGCCTATTGGATAAAATGCTTGAGTGTAGAGTCATGTTGTGATGCCATGTTGTATTTGCACATATCGAGCATATTGTGTGTATGTTATTGAAATGCTTGGTATGTGTGGGATCTGACTATCTAGTTGTTTATCCTTAGTAGCCTCTCTTACCGGGAAATGTCTCCTGGTGTTTCCACTGAGCCATGGTAGCTTGCTACTGCTCCGGAACACTTAGGCTGGCCGGCATATGTCCTTCTTCGTTCCTGTGTCTGTCCCCTCGGGGAAATGTCACGCGATGAATTCCAGAGTCCTATTAGCCCGCTACAGCCCGGTTCACCGGAGTCCTGCTAGCCCAGTGCTACAGCCTGGATTCACTCGCTGATGACCGACACGTTCGATGCTGGGTCATGGATGCCTGTTCCTGTAAGTTAGTGCCACTTTGGGTTCACGACTAGCCATGTCAGCCCGGGTTCTTTGTCATATGGATGCTAGCGACACTATCATATACGTGAGCCAAAAGGCGCAAACGGTCCCGGGCCAGGTAAGGTGGCACCCGTGGGAATACCGTGCGTGAGGCTGCAAAGTGATATGATGTGTTACATGCTAGATCGGTGTGACTTAGGATCGGGGTCCTGACACCGGCGCCTCCGGTTGGACGGAGGACGCCGACTCGATAGGCTTGCTCCTCTTGGCAGGAGTTCGCCTGTCGCGGTCCGGAACCGTTGATGATTCCGGCGCGGTGTCCGGCTTAAAGCCGGACTTGGATCCCTAGGAGGTCTTGTCCCCTTTACTCCTGGAGTCCGGGAGGTCGCCTCGCGGCTCCTCCTATTCCACCTCCTCTTGCTCCGGAGCTTGTCGCGACGCCACTTCGGCGTCATCCGCAGCACAGGGGGAGGCAGCAGGCGGGACTGAATTCACGTCCGATGAATCCAGGGAGCCGCTCGACGACTCGTTGAGCCCGTCCTTGGGTGGGCTGCATGATTATATTCGACATTAGGGAAAGCTGTGCAACAAAAGGAATATCATGAGTTACTCTCGTATCCGAACACTTACGATTTTGCCGGACGCTTGGCCCTGTCCGGCCACTCCTCTTCGTCCTCGTCGGCGTTGGGGGCGTAGTCCGGCGGAGGGGTTTTCCTCTTCTTGGACCCCTCGGCCTCCCCTACTGGGGTGTCCTTCCTCTTCTTTCCTCCCCCCGCTGGAGGGGGAGAGGTTTCTTCTTCCTCCTCCTCGTCTTCACGGGAGGAGTGCGTCTCGGACTCATCGGATGACGAGTCCGACACCACCATATGCCGGGAACTCTTTTGAGTCCCCGTGGCCTTCTTCTTCTTGGCCTTCTTCTCCGGCACCACATAAGGTGACGGAACCAGCAGCTTCACTAGGAGAGCAGGGGCTGGGTCTTCGGGCAAGGGAGCCGGACAGTTAATCATTCCAGACTTCGCCTGCCGATCCTGTCAAAGGTGAGGGAGTTTAGATCCCGCATAGAGTCAAACTTTGAAGAAAACTTAACATCCTGTAAAAGATGAAAATATTTTACCTCGCCAGCAAGACGTTGCGAGCTGAATCCGCGGTCTTCGGAGGCGGATGTGGGAGCCTCGGCGCCTTTGGTTAACCCCTTCCAGACATCTTCATACGTCGTGTCGAAGAGCCTTCTCAGAGTTCGATGCTGCACCGGGTTGAACTCCCACAAATTGAAGTCCCGTTCTTGACACGGAAGGATCCGGCGGACGAGCATGACCTGGACTACGTTGACAGGCTTGAGCTGCTTGTTCACCAGGGACTAGATGCATTTTTGTAGTCCGGTCACCTCTTCTTCGTCGCCCCACGACAAGCCCGTCTCCTTCCAGGACGTGAGCCGCGTAGGGGGTCCCGATCGGAACTCAGGGGCTGCGATCCACTTCGGATCATGTGGCTCGGTGATGTAAAACCACCCTGACTGCCACCCCTTCAAGGTCTCCACAAAGGAGCCCTCGAGCCATGGGACGTTGGCTATTTTGCCCGCCATGGCACCTCCGCACTCCGCCTGGTTGCCGCGCACCACCTTTGGCTTGACGTTGAAGGTCTTGAGCCAGAGGCCGAAATGGGGGCAGATGCAGAGGAAAGCCTCGCACACGACGATAAACGCCGAGATAGTGAGGATGAAGTTCGGAGCCAGATCGTGGAAATCTAGGCCGTAGTAGAACATGAGCCCGCGGACAAATGGGTGGAGAGGAATGTTGGGGAACGTAGCAATAATTCAAAATTTTCCTACGTGTCACCAAGATCAATCTATGGAGTCATCTAGCAACAAGGGATGAGTGGATCTACATACCCTTGTAGATCGCGCGCGGAAGCGTTCAAGAGAACGGGGTTGATGGAGTCGTACTCGTCGTGATCCAAATCACCGATGATCCTAGCACCGAACGGACGGCACCTCCGCGTTCAACACACGTAGAGAGCAGCGACGTCTCCTCCTTCTTGATCCAGCAAGGGGAAGGAGAGGTTGAGGAAGATGGCTCCAACAGTAGCACAACAGCGTGGTGGTGATGGAGCTGCAGTACTCCGGCAGGGCTTCGCTAAGCTCTATGGAGGAGGAGGAGGTGTTGGAGAGGGAGAGGGAGGCACCAAGGCGTAGGGTGAGAGGCCCTCCTTCCCCCACTATATATAGGGAGCCTAGGGAGGGGGCGCCGGCCCTAGGAGATGCAATCTCCTAGGGGGGCGGCGGCCAAGGGAGGAGTCCCTCCTCCCCAAGGCACCTAGGGGGTGCCTTCCCCCTTTGGGACTCTTCCCCTAGGGTTTTTCCCACCCTAGGCGCATGGGCCCTAGAGGGAAGTGGCGCCCCAGCCCACTTTGGGCTGGATTTCCCACTTCAGCCCATGGGGCCCTCCGGGATAGGTGGCCCCACCCGGTGGACCCCCGGGACCCTTCCGGTGGTCCCGGTACAATACCGGTGACCCCGAAACTTGTCCCGATGGCCGAAATAGCACTTCCTATATATAATTCTTTACCTCCGGACCATTCCGGAACTCCTCGTGACGTCCGGGATCTCATCCAGGACTCCGAACAACATTCGGGTTACTGCATATACATATCCCTACAACCCTAGCGTCACCGAACCTTAAGTGTGTAGACCCTACGGGTTCGGGAGACATGCAGACATGACCGAGATGACTCTCCGGTCAATAACCAACAGCGGGATCTGGATACCCATGTTGGCTCCCACATGTTCCACGATGATCTCATCGGATGAACCACAATGTCAAGGACTTAATCAATCCCGTATACAATTCCCTTTGTCTATCGGTACGATACTTGCCCGAGATTCGATTGTCGATATCCCGATACCTTGTTCAATCTCGTTACCGGCAAGTCTCTTTACTCGTTTCGTAACACATCATCCCGTGAACAACTCCTTGATCACATTGTGCACATTATGATGATGTCCTACCGAGTGGGCCTAGAGATACCTCTCCGTCACACGGAGTGACAAATCCCGGTCTCGATTCGTGCCAACCCAACAGACACTTTCGGAGATACCCGTAGTGCACCTTTATAGTCACCCAGTTACGTTGTGACGTTTGGCACACCCAAAGTATTCCTACGGTATCCGGGAGTTGCACAATCTCATGGTCTAAGGAAATGATACTTGACATTAGAAAAGCTTTAGCGAACAAACTACACGATCTTTATGCTAGGCTTAGGATTGGGTCTTGTCCATCACATCATTCTCCTAATGATGTGATCCCGTTATCAACGACATCCAATGTCCATGATCAGGAAACCGTAACCATCTATTGATTAACGAGCTAGTCAACTAGAGGCTTACTAGGGACATGGTGTTGTCTATGTATCCACACATGTATCTGAGTTTCCTATCAATACAATTCTAGCATGGATAATAAACAATTATCATGAACAAGGAAATATAATAATAACCAATTTATTATTGCCTCTAGGGCATATTTCCAACAGTCTCCCACTTGCACTAGAGTCAATAATCCAGTTCACATCGATATGTGATTAACACTCAAGGTCACATCCCCATGTGACCAACATCCAAAGAGTTTACTAGTGTCACTAAACTAGTTCACATCATCATGTGATTAAGACTCAATGAGTTCTGGGTTTGATCATGTTTTGCTTGTGAGAGAGGTTTTAGTCAACGGGTCTGCAACATTCAGATCCGTATGTACTTCGCAAATTTCTTATGTCATCTTGTAGATTCAACTACTACGCTACATTCGGAGCTATTCCAAATGACTGTTCTACTATACAAATCCAGTTTACTACTCAGAATAATCTGGATTAGTGTCAAAGTTTGCATCGGTGTAACCCTTTACGACGAACTCTTTTACCACCTCCATGATCGAGAAAATTCCTTAGTCCACTAGTTACTAAGGATAACTTTGACCGCTGTCCTGTGATCCATTCTTAGATCACTCTTGTACCCCTTGACTGACTCATGGCAAGGCACATTTCAGGTGCGGTACACAGCATAGCATACTGTAGAGCCTATGTCTTAAGTATAGGGGATGACCTTCATCCTTTCTCTCTATTATGCCGTGGTCGAGCTTTAAGTCTTAACTTCATACCTTACATCTCAGGCAAGAACTCCTTCTTTGACTGATCCATCTTGAACACCTTCATGATCATGTCAAGGTATGTGCTCATTTGAAAGTACCATTAAGCGTTTTGATCTATCCTTATAGATCTTGATGCTCAATGTTCAAGTAGCTTAATCCAGGCTTTCCATTGAAAAACACTTTCCAAATAACCCTATATGCTTTCCAGAAATTCTACGTCATTTCTGATCAACAACATGTCAACAACATATATTCATCAGAAATTCTATAGTGTTCCCACTCGCTTCTATGGAAATACAAGTTTCTCATAAACTTTGTATACACCCAAAACTTTGATCATCTTATCAAAGCATACATTCCAACTCCGAGATGCTTACTCCAGTCCTCAGAAGGATTGCTAGAGCTTTGCATACTTATTACCATCTTTTAGGATTGACAAAACCTTCTGGTTGTATCACATATAACCTTTCCTCAAGAAAATCGTCGAGGAAACAATGGTTTTTAACATCCTATCTGCAAGATTTCATAAATAATGCAGTAATCGCTAATATAATTCCAACAGACTCTTAACATCGCTACGAGTGAGAAAGTCTCATCGTAGTCAACTCCTTGAACTTGTCGGAAAACATTTTAACGACAAGTCGAGCTTTCTTAATGGTGATACCTACCATCATTGTCCGTCTTCCTTTTAAAATCCATATGTACCTAACAGCCTTACGACCATCAAGTAGTTCTCCCAAAGTCTACACTTTGTTTTCATATATGGATCCTCTCTCGGATTATATGGCCTCGAGGCATTTTGGAATCCAGGCCCACCATCGCTTCTCCATAGCTCGTAGGTTCATTGTTGTCTAGCAACATGACTTCCAAGACAGGATTACGTACCACTCTGAAGTAGTACGCATCCTTGTCATCCCACAAGGTTTGGTAGTGACTTGATCTGAAGTTTCATGATCACTATCATAAGCTTCCACTTCAATTGGTGTAGGTGCCACAGGAACAACTCCTGTGCCCTGCCACACACTAGTTGAAGAGACGGTTCAATATCCTCATCAAGTCTCCACCATCCTCCCACTCAATTCTTTCGAGAGAAACTTTTCCTCGAGAAAGGACCCGATTCTAGAAACAATCCCTTATTGCTTTTCGATCTGAGACAGGAGGTATACCCAACTATTTTTGGGTGTCCTATGAAGATGCATTTATCCGCTTTGGGTTCGAGCTTATCAGCCTGAAACTTTTTCACATAAGTGTCGCAGCCCCAAACTTTTAAGAAATGACAGCTTAGGTTTCTCTAAACCATAGTTCATACGGTGTCATCTCATCGGAATTACGTGGTGCCCTATTTAAAGTGAATGTGGTTGTCTCTAATGCCTAACCCATAAACTATCGTGGTAATTCGATAAGAGACATCATGTTATGCATCATATCCAATAGGGTGCAGTTATGATGTTCGGACACACCATCATACTATGGTGTTTCAGGCTGTATTAGTTGTGAAACAATTTCCACAATGTCTTAATTTTGTGCCAAACTCGTAATTCAGATATTCATCTCTATGATCATATCATAGATATTTTATCCTCTTGACACGACGATCTCTCACCTTCACCCTGAAATTACTTGAACCTTTCAATAATTCAGACTCGTGATTCATCAAGTAAATATACTCAACATCTACACAAATCAACTGTGAAGTAAGAACATAACGATATCCACTACACGCCTCAGCACTCATTGGACTGCACACATCAAAATGTATTACATCCAACAAGTTGCTTTCTAGTTCCATTTTACTGAAAAACGAGGCTTTCAGTCATCTTGCCCATGTGGTATGATTTGCATGTCTCAAGTGATTCAAAATCAAGTGAGTCCAAACGGTCCATTTGCATGGAGTTTCTTCATGCATATACACCAATAGACATGGTTCGCATGTCTCAAACTTTTCAAAAAATGAGTGAGTCCAAAGATCCATAAACATGGAGCTTCTTCATGCGTTTTATACCAATATGACTCAAATTGCAGTGCCACATTTGTGTGGTACTATCATTACTATCTTATACCTTTGGCATTAAAATGTGTATCACTACGATCAAGATTCAACAAACCATTCATTTTAGGTGTAAGACCATTGAAGGTATTATTCAAATAAACAGAGTAAGCATTATTCTCCTTAAATGAATAACCGTATTGTGATAGACATAATCCAATCATGTCTATGCTCAACGCAAACACCAATCTCGATGGTAGAGGGAGCGTACGATATTTGATCAACCTTGGAAATACTTCCAACACATATCGTCATCTCACCTTTAGCCAGTCTCCGTTTATTCCGTAGCTTTTATTTCGAGTTACTAACACTTAGCAACCGAACCGGTATCTAATACCCTGGTGCTACTAGGAGTGCTAGTAAAGTACACATCAACACAATGTATATCCAATATACTTCTATCGACCTTGCCAGCCTTCTCATCTACCAAGTATCTAGGGTAATTCTGCTCCAGTGGCTGTTCCCCTTATTACAGAAGCACTTAGTCTCAGGCTTGGGTTCAACTTTAGGTTTCTTCACTAGAGAAGCAGCTGAATTTCCGTTTCATGAAGTATCCCTTCTTGCCCTTGCCCTTCTTGAAACTAGTGGTTTCACCAACCATCAACAATTGATGCTCCTTCTTGATCTCTACTTTTGTGGTGTCAAACATCGCGAATATCTCAAGGATCATCATATATATCCCTGATATATTATAGTTCATCATGAAGCTCTAGCAGCTTGGTGGTAATGACTTCGGAGAACCATCACTATTTCATCTGGAAGATCAACTCCCACTCGATTCAAATGATTGTTGTACTCAAACAATCTGAGCACAAGCTCAACAATTGAGCTTTTCTCCTTAGTTTGTAGGTTAGAAAATCGTCGGAGGTCTTATACCTCTTGACGTGGGCACGAGCCTGAAATCCCAGTTTCAGCCCTCGAAACATCTCATATGTTTTGCGACGTTTCAAAACGTCTTTGGTGCCTCAACTCTAAACCATTTAACTGAACTATCACGTAGTTATCAAAATTTGTATGTCAGATGTTCCCAACATCTACAGACGACGTTCGAGGTCCAGCACACTGAGCGGTGCATTAAGGACATAAGCCTTCTATGAAGCAATGAGGACAATCCTCAGTTTACGGACCTAGTCCGCATAATTACTACTATCAACTTTCAACTAAATTTTCTCTAGGAACATATCTAAACAGTAGAACTGAAGCGCGAGCTACGACATAATTTGCGAAGACCTTTTGACTATGTTCAGGATAATTAAGTTCATCTTGTGAACTCCCACTCAGATAGACATCCCTCTAGTCATCTAAGTGATTACATGATCCGAGTCAACTAGGCTGTGTCCGATCATCACATGAGACGGACTAGTCAACATCAGTGAACATCTTCATGTTGATCGTATCTACTATACGACTCATGCTCGACCTTTTGGTCTCTTGTGTTCCGAGGCCATGTCTGTACATTCTAGGCTCGTCAAGTCAACCTAAGTGTTTCGCGTGTGTAAATCTGTCTTACACCCGTTGTATGTGAACGTTAGAATCTATCACACCCGATCATCACGTGGTGCTTCGAAACAACGAACTGTCGCAATGGTGCACAGTTAGGGGGAACACCTTCTTGAAATTATTATGAGGGATCATCTTATTTACTACCGTCGTTCTAAGTAAACAAGATGCAAAAACATGATAAACATCACATGCAATCAAATAATAGTGACATGATATGGCCAATATCATATAGCTCCTTTGATCTCCATCTTGGGGCTCCATGATCATCTTGTCACCGGCATGACACCATGATCTCCATCATCATGATCTCCATCATCGTGTCTCCATGAAGTTGCTCGCCAACTATTACTTCTACTACTATGGCTATCGATTAGCAATAAAGTAAAGTAATTACATGGCGTTGTTCAATGACACGTAGGTCATACAATTAATAAAGACAACTCCTATGGCTCCTGCCGGTTGTCATACTCATCGACATGCAAGTCGTGATTCCTATTACAAGAACATGATCAATCTCATACATCACATATATCATTCATCACATCCTTTTGGCCATATCACATCACATAGCATACCCTGCAAAAACAAGTTAGACGTCCTCTAATTGTTGTTTGCATGTTTTACGTGGCTGCTATGGGTTTCTAGCAAGAACGTTTCTTACCTACACAAAAACCACAACGTGATATGCCAATTGCTATTTACCCTTCATAAGGACCCTTTTCATCGAATCCGATCCGACTAAAGTGGGAGAGACAGACACCCGCTAGCCACCTTATGCAACTAGTGCATGTCAGTCGGTGGAACCAGTCTCACGTAAGAGTACGTGTAAGGTCGGTCCAGGCCGCTTCATCCCACAATGCCGCCGAATCAAGATTGGACTAGTAACGGTAAGCATATTGAACAAAATCAACGCCCACAACTACTTTGTGTTCTACTCGTGCATAGAAACTATGCATAGACCTAGCTCATGATGCCACTGTTGGGGAACGTAGCAATAATTCAAAATTTTCCTACGTGTCACCAAGATCAATCTATGGAGTCATCTAGCAACGAGGGATGAGTGGATCTACATACCCTTGTAGATCGCGCACGGAAGCGTTCAAGAGAACGGGGTTGATGGAGTCGTACTCGTCGTGATCCAAATCACCGATGATCCTAGCGCCGAACGGACGGCACCTTCGCGTTCAACACACGTACGGAGCAGCGACGTCTCCTCCTTCTTGATCCAGCAAGGGGAAGGAGAGGTTGAGAAAGATGGCTCCAGCAGCAGCACGACAGCGTGGTGGTGATGGAGCTGCAGTACTCCGGCAGGGCTTCGCTAAGCTCTATGGAGGAGGAGGAGGTGTTGGAGAGGGAGAGGGAGGCACCAAGGCGTAGGGTGAGAGGCCCTCCTTCCCCCACTATATATAGGGAGCCTAGGGAGGGGCCGCTGGCCCTAGGAGATGCAATCTCCTAGGGGGGGCGGCGGCCAAGGGAGGAGTCCCTCCTCCCCAA
This sequence comes from Triticum aestivum, assembly GCF_018294505.1. Taxonomy (NCBI): domain Eukaryota; kingdom Viridiplantae; phylum Streptophyta; class Magnoliopsida; order Poales; family Poaceae; genus Triticum; species Triticum aestivum. The sequence continues at coordinate 598,112,741 of NC_057806.1, forward strand.
GGCACCTAGGGGGTGCCTTCCCCCTTTGGGACTCTTCGCCTAGGGGTTTTCCCACCCTAGGCGCATGGGACCTAGAGGGAAGTGGCGCCCCAGCCCACTTTGGGCTGGATCCCTTCCCACTTCAGCCCATGGGGCCCTCCGGGATAGGTGGCCCCACCCGGTGGACCCGCGGGACCCTTCCGGTGGTCCCGGTACAATACCGGTGACCCCGAAACTTGTCCCGATGGCCGAAATAGCACTTCCTATATATAATTCTGTACCTCCGGACCATTTCGGAACTCCTCGTGACGTCCGGGATCTCATCCGGGACTCCGAACAACATTCGGGTTACTGCATATACATATCCCTACAACCCTAGCGTCACCGAACCTTAAGTGTGTAGACCCTACGGGTTCGGGAGACATGCAGACATGACCGAGATGACTCTCCGGTCAATAACCAACAGCGGGATCTGGATACCCATGTTGGCTCCCACATGTTCCACGATGATCTCATCAGATGAACCACAATGTCAAGGACTTAATCAATCCCGTATACAATTCCCTTTGTCTATCGGTACGATACTTGCCTGAGATTCGATCGTCGGTATCCCGATACCTTGTTCAATATCATTACTGGCAAGTCTCTTTACTCGTTTCGTAACACATCATCCCGTGATAAACTCCTTGATCACATTGTGCACATTATGATGATGTCCTACCGAGTGGGCCCAGAGAAACCTCTCCGTCACACGGAGTGACAAATCCCAGTCTCGATTCGTGCCAACCCAACAGACACTTTCGGAGATACCCGTAGTGCACCTTTATAGTCACCCAGTTACGTTGTGACGTTTGGCACACCCAAAGTATTCCTACGGTATCCGGGAGTTGCACAATCTCATGGTCTAAGGAAATGATACTTGACATTAGAAAAGCTTTAGCGAACGAACTACACGATCTTTATGCTAGGCTTCGGATTGGGTCTTGTCCATCACATCATTCTCCTAATGATGTGATCCCGTTATCAACGACATCCAATGTCCATGGTCAGGAAACCGTAACCCTCTATTGATTAACGAGCTAGTCAACTAGAGGCTTACTAGGGACATGGTGTTGTCTATGTATCTACACATGTATCTGAGTTTCCTATCAATACAATTCTAGCATGGATAATAAACGATTATCATGAACAAGGAAATATAATAATAACCAATTTATTATTGCCTCTAGGGCATATTTCCAACAAGGAAAATCCAGTCCACGGAGGAAGTGGGGAAGAAATACTACCCTCTCATGGGGCCTTGGGGTGGGGAGAAGCTGCCCCTCCTCAGGAAGCCGGTGCGCGATGTCTTTGGACAGGTATCCGGCCTTCCTTAGCCTTTTGACATGGCCCTCCATGACGAAGGAGACCATCCACTTGCCTCCCGCTCCGGACATTGTTGGAGAAGGTTGAGGTAGGAAGTGCGGGCTTGGGCGCTGGAGCTCGGGTGCGCAGAAGATGGATAGGCAAAGGAGGAAGAAGGCGTAGGTAAAAAGGTGGATCCTTATCCCCTTATATGAGCGGATGCAACTATGCGTCCCCACCAGCCTAGTAAAACTCGCTTGCCTCCCAAGCGCCGTGATAGATGGTGCGGTTGGGTTACCCACGTCTGTATTGATGAGAATCCCGTAAATGGGGGACACGATCTCTGCTTTGACAAGACGTGCCAAGAAAACCGCCTCGCAAAACACGCTGAGGTGGAAAAGTAAAAACGATTCAAATAAAGGCTTGGCCGTAGTGTGATGTCACGCTGCGGAATACGTCAGCAGATTAGATTTGTGTTAATATTATTCTCTCTGTGGCAATACGTGGAAACTTATTTTGCAGAGCCGGACACTACTCTTGGTGTTTACAAACTTTTATGAAGAATTTGGAGGAGGAACCCGCCTTGCAATGCCGAAGACAATCTACGCGCCGGACTCGTCGTCATTGAAGCCTGGTTCAGGGGCTACTGAGGGAGTCCTGGATTAGGGGGTGTTCGGGTAGCCGGACTATACCTTCAGCCGGACTCCAGGACTATGAAGATACAAGATTGAAGACTTCGTCCCGTGTCCGGATGGGACTTTCCTTGGCGTGGAAGGCAAGTTTGGCGATGCGGATATTCAAGATCTCCTACCATTGTAACCGACTTTGTGTAACCCTAACCCTCTCCGGTGTCTATATAAACCGGAGGGTTTTAGTCCGTAGGACAACTTCATCATACAACAATCATACCATAGGCTAGCTTTTAGGGTTTAGCCTCCTTGATCTCGTGGTAGATCTACTCTTGTAATACCCATATCATCAATATTAATCAAGCAGGACGTAGGGTTTTACCTCCATCAAGAGGGCCCGAACCTGGGTAAAACATCATGTTCCTTGCCTCCTGTTACCATCCGGCCTAGACGCACAGTTCGGGACCCCCTACCCGAGATCCGCCGGTTTTGACACCGACAGCGTCAACTTTAGGTAAAAATAATCCCACATATTTGGAGAGTGTTCAATCTTATGAATTTTTTTATGAAAGTAGGTTCGGAGAGGTCATGACTTTAGTTGATGTTAATCCCACTGTCTTAGAAGATTAAGACTTTTATGCATGTTGATCATGAAAAGAAAATTTTATATAATTGCTATATTGTCGAATTTGAGTATGATCCTACATGTAACTATTATGATAAAGGAAAACGTGGTTGCAAAAATTTTGATGTTACTCAATTACATCTCGTTATGTTGAGATCGTCAATGTTTTATTCTTCTTCTTTGCATATGTTAGATGTTTCTTGTCTTGATAATTTATTTGCTTATAAAATTCCTATGAAAAGGAAGTATGTTAGACTTAAATGTGTTTGTGATATGTTTCATGATGCTCTCTTTTTGTTTCAATTCTTATCTTTCGTGTGAGCATCATCGAAATCTTTATGCCTAGCTATAGGCATAAAACGATAGCGCTTGTTGGGAGGCAACCAAATGTATAAAATTTATTTTTTGTCATTTTCTTTCTATTCTTGAGTGTTTGCAAAATTATGCTACTGTTACGATTGTGTTTTTATGTTTTAATTAGCGTTTGTGCCAAGCAAAGCCTTTGGGGTCATAGTTGATTTGATATTGTTGAAAAACAGAAACTTTTGCGTCTAGTAAAACAATTTTATTTTTTAACAGAAGCGCGATAAAATCCTGATTTTTGTACACAAGATTGACATACAAATTGTCCATGTTGTCCTAATATTTCAGAATTTTTGGAGCTACAGAAGTATTCGAAGTTTTCAGATTGCTACAAACTGTTCTGTTTTTGACAGATTCTATTTTGTTTGCGTTGTGTGCTTATTTTGATGAATCTATTGTTTGTATTGGAGGGTATAAGCCATGGTAAAGTTGGAATACACTAGACATAATGCAAAAATAAAATATGAATTGGTTTGGCACAGTACTTAGAGTAGTGATTTGCTTTGTTATACTAATGGATCTTACGAAGGTTTTCTTGAGTTTTGTGTGATTGAAGTTTTCAAGTTTTGAGTGAGATCACGATGGATGAAGGAATAAGGAGTAAGAAGAGCCTAAGCTTGGGGATGCCCCATGGCATCCCAAGCCATTATCTAAAAGTGAAGCAAGCAACTAAGCTTGGGGATGCCCTCGAGTGGCATCCCCTCTTTCTGCTAACGACCATTGGTATTTTACTTGGAACTATATTTTTATTCGTCACAAATCATGAGTTTTTCTTGGAGCGTCTTATATTATATGAGTCTTTGTTTCTTTTTATTTTTAGTTTAAGTCAAGTATCCTTGCTGAACACACCTATTTGAGAGAGCCAAAATTATAATATGATTTGTTAGAATTGCTCCATGTGCTTCACTTAAATCTTCTTGAGCTATGGAATTGCTCTAGTGCTTCACTTACATCTTTTTGAGCACGATGTGCTTTATTATTTTTGAAGAAATTCTCTCATGCTTCACTTATATTATTTTGAGAGAAGAAATTTTTATGCTCATGTTCTTCACTTAGATTTGTTTGAGCCATTAAAAACAACATATGAAACTAGTCCCAAAGTGATAGATATTCAAGAGGGATATAATAAAAACTATCGTGGTATGCAACCTAAAATCGTGGGCTGCTGAGTTGAGTTGAAGTTTCCCATCGATATGGATCTGACTCTTCTCTTTGAATTAGTTTCAGTCATGTGAACCTCTTCACCGAAGCCAAATTCTGAACACCAATGGTTGTGAATTATTTGTACTAAACTTTTAAACTTTCATGATTTATTAGTTCAGAATATCCTTGAATTAGTTAACTATCAACTTTCAAATATTGTGTTATTATATAGATCTACTATTAAGAGATCACGTAACTTGCCTTTATATTTTCTACTGTTTATTATATAAATTTTCATGTTCTGCCAAACTAAAAACACTTTGTCACCATATTTGAATTTAATTATTCAATTTTCAAGATAAAAAACTTTTGCTACACTGAACTTCGTGATAAGCCTAGAAAAAGTCTCATTACACCTCAAATTGATTATTTTGTGGGTAACACTTCAAGTTAATTGATTTGCGGCAATTAATAGTATACTTTGATTACTATTTGCATCCATAGTATACTTAATAAATATATATAAACGTGGTAGAGTGTTTAGAACACACATCCACGACGAATATCCCAATATGTCTCTAGAGTACTACACAATGAAGCTGGCGTGTAAGTATGTAACTAAATAGAAATTCTTGATTACATGATATATGAAATATGTCTTTCATGTTGTTGGTGTTTTTGAGCTTGATAGTGGACCATGCGTGTGTTCATGCATTCTTTGTATTTACTTTCAAATTGCAAGCATTTGCATGGGGTTGTATATACTTCCGTGTCTCACACCTAGCTTGCACCCACCATACAATTTTCTCGCTGTTTCGTACTTTGCAAGCCTCACTGAGTTGGGGAACGCAGTAATTTCAAAAAAAATCCTACGAACATGCAAGATCTATCTAGGTGCTGCATAGCAACGAGAGGGGAGAGTGTTGCCAACGTAGCCTCGTAGACCGAAAGCCGAAGTGTTTAGTAACGCGGTTGATGTAGTCGAACGTCTTTGCGATCCAACCGATCCAAGTAGCGAACGCACGGCACCTCCGTGATCTGCACACATTCAGCTCGGTGATGTCCCTCGTACTCCTGATCCAGGTGAGGTCGAGGGAGAGTTTCGTCAGCACGAGGGCGTGATGACGGTGATGATGAAGTTACCGGCATAGGGCTTCGCCTAAGCACTACAATGATATGATCGAGGTGGAAATATGTGGAGGGGGGCACCGCACACGGCTAAGACAACAGTCAACTTGTGTGTTCTAGGGTGCCCCCTGCCCCCGTATATAAAGGAGCAAGGGGGAGGCCGGTGCTACCTCTTGAGCACTGTGTTGGTTTTCCCTTGAAGAGGAAAGGGTGATGCACCAAACTAGCATAACTATTTCGCTCGGTTTTTGAGAACCAAGGTATCAATCCAGTAGGAGGCCGCTATCCAGCATGCATCTAGAGTATTAAGTTCATAAGAACAGAGTAACGCATTAGGTAAGATGACATGATGTAGAGGGATAAACTCAAGCAATATGATATAAACCCCATATTTTTATCCTCGATGGCAACAATACAATATGTGTCGTTTCCCTTTCTGTCACTGGGATCGAGCACCGCAAGATTGAACCCAAAGCTAAGCACTTCTCCCATTGCAAGAAAGATCAATCTAGTAGGCCAAACCAAACTGATAATTCGAAGAGACTTTCAAAGATAACCAATCATACATAAAAGATTTCAGACAAGAATCAAATATTTTTCATAGATAGACTTGATCATAAACCCACAATTCATCGGATCTCGACAAACACACCGCAAAAAGAGTTACATCGAATAGATCTCCAAGAAGATCAAGGAGAACTTTGTATTGAGATTCAAAGAGAGAGAAGAAGCCATCTAGCTAATAACTATGGACCCGAAGATCTGAAGTAAACTACTCACACATCATCGGAAGGGCCATGGAGTTGATGTAGAGGCCCTCCGTGATCGTTGCCCCCTCCGACGGAGCTCCGAAAAAGGCCCCAAGATGGGATCTCTTGGGTACAGAAGGTTGCGGCGGTGGAAATAGGGTTTTGTGGTGCTCCTAGATGTTTTCAGGGTATATGAGTATATATAGGAGGAAGAAGTAGGTCGGTTGAGCCATGAGGGGCCCACATGGGGGGAGGGCGCGCCCAGGGGGGTAGGCGCGCCCCTGCCTCGTGGACCCCTCGTCCGTTTCTTGACGTCCACTCCAAGTCCTATCGATCATGTTTGTTCCAAAAATCACATTACCGAAGGTTTCATTCCGTTTGGATTCCGTTTGATATTCCTTTTCTGCGAAACATTGAAATAGGCAAAAAAATAGTAATTTGCACTGGGCCTTGGGTTAATAGGTTAGTCCCAAAAATAATATAAAAGTGTAAAATAAAGCCCATTAACATCCAAAACAGATAATATAATAGCATGGAACAATAAAAAATTATAGATACGTTGGAGACGTATCAGCCGGTCGGCCCTATAGGGGCGCGCACCAAGTAGGATTCCTACTAGGAATAGGAATCCTATTCCTAGTAGGTTTTCAACAAGGAAGAGAGGGGGAAGGAAGGAGAGGGAGAGAGGGAGAAGGAAGGAGAGGGGGCGCCGCCCCCTCTTAGTCCAATTCGGACTCCTCAAGGGGGGGGCGGCCAGCCCTAGGCCCTCTCCTCTCTCTCACAAGGCCCATGTTGGCCCATTATTTCCCCCGGGGGTTCCGATAACCCCCCAGCACTTTGATATTTATCCGATGACGCCCGGAGCTCATCTGGTGTCTGAATAACATCGTCCAAAATATCAATCTTTACGTCTCGACTATTTCGAGACTCCTTGTCATGTCCGTGATCACATCCGGGACTCCGAACTACCTTTGATACATCAAAACACATAAACTCATAATACTGATCATCATCGAACGTCAAGCGTGTGGACCCTACGGGTTCGAGAACTATGTAGACATGGCCGAGGCTCACTTCTGGTCAATAACCAATAGCGGAACCTAGATGCTAATATTGGTTCCTACATATTCTACTAAGATCTTTATCGATCAAACCGCATAACAACATACGTTGTTCCTTTTGTCATTGGTATGTTACTTGCCCGAGATTCGATCGTCGGTATCTCAATACCTAGTTCAATCTCATTACCGGCAAGTCTCTTTACTCGTTTCGTAATGCATCATCCCATAACTAAATCTTTAGTCACAATGCTTGCAAGGCTTATAGTGATGTGCATTACCGAGAGGGCCCAGAGATACCTCTCCGACAATCGGAGTGACAAATCCTAACCTTGATAGATGCCAACTCAACAAACACCATCGGAGACACCTGCAGAGCATCTTTATAATCACCCAGTTACATTGTGACTTTTGATAGCACACTAAGTGTTCCTCCGGTATTTGGGAGTTGCATAATCTCATAGTCATAGGAACATGTATAAGTTATGAAGAAAGCAATAGCAATAAACTAAACGATCATAGTGCTAAGCTAACGGATGGGTCAAGTCAATCACATCATTCTCTAATGATGTGATCCCGTTCATCAAATGACAACTCTTGTCCATGGCTAGGAAACTTAACCATCTTTGATTAACGAGCTAGTCAAGTAGAGGCATACTAGTGACACTCTGTTTGTCTATGTATTCACACATGTACTAAATTTCTGAATAATACAATTCTAACATGAATAATAAACATTTATCATGATATAAGGAAATATAAATAACAACTTTATTATTGCCTCTAGGGCATATTTCCTTCAGTCTCCCACTTGCACTAGAGTCAATAATCTAGATTACATTGTAATTATTCTAACACCCATGGAGTCTTGGTGTTGATCATGTTTTAATCGTGAGAGAGGCTTAGTCGATGGGTCTGCAACATTCAGATCCGTATGTATCTTGGAAATCTCTATGCCTCCCTACTTGACTTGGTCGCAGATGGAATTGAAACGTCTCTTGATGTGCTTGGTTCTGTTGTGAAATCTGGATTCCTTTGCCAAGGCAATTGCACCAGTATTGTCACAAAAGATTTTTGTTGGACCCAATGCACTAGGTATGACACCTAGATCGGATATGAACTCCTTCATCCAAACTCCTTCATTTGCTGCTTCTGAAGCAGCTATGTACTCCGCTTCACACGTAGATCCCGCCGCGACGCTCTGCTTGGAACTGCACCAACTGACAACTCCACCATTCAATATATATAAATACGTATCCAGTTTGCGACTTAGAGTCATTCGGATCAGTGTTAAAGCTTGCATCGACGTAACCGTTTATGACAAGCTCTTTTTCACCTCCATAAACGAGAAACATATCCTTAGTCCTTTTCAGGTATTTCAGGATGTTCTTGACCGCTGTCCACTGATCCACTCCTGGATTACTTTGGTACCTCCCTGCTAAACTAATAGCAAGGCACACATCAGGTCTGGTACATAGCATTGCATACATGATAGAACCTATGGCTGAAGCATAGGGAATGGCTTTCATTTTATCTCTATCTTCTGCAGTGGTCGGGCATTGAGTCTTACTCAACTTCACACCTTGTAAAACCGGCAAGAACCCTTTCTTTGCTTGATCCATTTTGAACTTCTTCAAAACTTTATCAAGGTATGTGCTTTGTGAAAGTCCAATTAAGCGTCTTGATCTATCTCTATAGATCTTGATGCCCAATATATAAGCAGCTTCACCGAGGTCTTTCATTGAAAAATTCTTATTCAAGTACCCTTTTATGCTATTCAGAAATTCAGTATCATTTCCGATCAACAATATGTCATCCACATATAATATCAGAAATGCTACAGAGCTCCCACTCACTTTCTTGTAAATACAGGCTTCTCCAAAAGTCTGTATAAAACCATATGCTTTGATCACACTATCCAAGCGTATATTCCAACTCCGAGAGGCTTGCACCAGTCCATAAATGGATCGCTGGAGCTTGCACATTTTGTTAGCACCTTTTGGATCGACAAAACATTCCGGTTGCATCATATACAACTCTTCTTTAAGATATCCATTAAGGAATGCATTTTTTACATCCATTTGCCAAATTTCATAATCATAAAATGCGGCAATTGCTAACATGATTTGGATGGACTTAAGCATCGCTACGAATGAGAAAATCTCATCGTAGTCAACACCTTGAACTTGTCTAAAACAGTTTTTCGACAATTCGAGCTTTGTAGATAGTAACACTACTATCAGTGTCCATCTTCCTCTTGAAGATCCATTTATTCTCTATGGCTTGCCGATCATTGGGCAAGTCCACCAAAGTTCATACTTTGTTCTCATACATGGATCCCATCTCATATTTCATGGCCTCAAGCCATTTTGTGGAATCTGGGATCATCATCGCTTCCTCATAGTTTGTAATTTCATCATGGTCTAGTAACATGACTTCCAGTATAGAATTACCGTACCACTCTGGTGTGGATCTTACTCTGGTTGACCTATGAGGTTCGGTAGTAACTTGATCAGAAGTTTCATGATCATCATCATTAGCTTCCTCACTTACTAGTGTAGGAATCACTGGAACTGATTTCTGTGATGAAGTACTCTCCAATAAGGGATTAGGTACAATTACCTCGTCAAGTTCTACTTTCCTCCCACTCACTTCTTTTGAGAGAAACTCCTCTAGAAAGGATCCATTCTTAGCAATGAATATCTTGCCTTCGGATCTGTGATAGAAGGTGTACCCAACAGTCTCCTTTGGGTATCCTATGAACACACATTTCTCCGATTTGGGTTCCAGCTTATCAGGTTGAAGTTTTTTTCACATAAGCATCGCAGCCCCAAACTTTAAGAAACGACAACTTGGTTTTCTTGCCAAACCACAGTTCATATGGTGTCGTCTCAACGGATTTAGATGGTGCCCTATTTAACGCGAATGCAGTCGTCTCTAAAGCATAACCCCAAAATGATAGCGGTAAATCAGTAAGAGACATCATAGATCGCACCATATCTAATAAAGTGCAGTTACGACGTTCAGACACACCATTACGCTGTGGTGTTCCAGGTGGCGTGAGTTGTTGCGAAACTATTCCGCATTGTTTCAAATGAAGACCAAACTCGTAACTCAAATATTCTCCTCCACGATGAGATCGTAGAAACTTTATTTTCTTGTTACGATGATTTTCCACTTCACTTTGAAATTCTTTGAACTTTTCAAATGTTTTAGACTTATGTTTCATTAAATAGATATACCCATATCTGCTCAAATCATCTGTGAAGGTCAGAAAATAATGATACACACCACGAGCCTCAACACTCATCGGACCGCTTAATCAGTATGTATTATTTCCAATAAGTTAGTTGCTCGCTCCATTGTTCCGGAGAATGGAGTCTTAGTCATCTTGCCCATGAGGCATGGTTCGCAAGTATCAAGTGATTCCAAAAGCCCATCAGTATGGAGTTTCTTCATGCGCTTTACACCAATATGACCTAAACGGTAGTGCCACAAATAAGTTGCACTATGATTATTAACCTTGCATCTTTTGCTTCAATATTATGAAATATGTGTATCACACTACAATCGAGATTCAATAAACCATTCACCTTGGGTGTATGACCATAGAAGGTTTTATTCATGTAAACAGAACAACATTATTCTCTGACTTAAATGAATAACCATATCGCATTAAACATGATCCACTCATACTCATGCTCAACGCAAACACCAAATAATATTTATTTAGGTCCAATACTAATCCCGAAGGTAGCGGGAGTATGAGATGTTGATCCTATCAACCTTGGAATCACTTCCAACATATATCGTCACCTCGCCCTTAACTAGTCTCTGTTCATTTTGCAACTCCTGTTTCGAGTTACTAATCATAGCAACTGAACCCGTATCAAATACCCAGGGGCTACTATGAACACTAGTAAAGTACACATCAATAACATGTATATCATATATACTTTCGTTCACTTTTCCATCCTTCTTATCCGCCAAGTATTTGGGGCAGTTCCGCTTCTAGTGACCATTTCCTTTGCAGTAGAAGCACTCAGTTTCAGGCTTGGGTCTAGCTTTGGGCTTCTTCATGGGAGTGGCAACTTGCTTGTCATTCTTCTTGAAGTTCCCTTTCTTTCCCTTGCCCTTTTACTTGAAACTAGTGGTCTTGTTAACCATCAACATTTGATGCTTTTCTTCATTTCTACCTTCATCGATTTCAGCATCACGAAGAGCTCGGGAATCGTTTTCGTCATCCCTTGCATATTATAGTTCATCACAAAGTTCTAGTAACTTGGTGATAGTGACTAGAGAACTCTGTCAATCACTATTTTATCTAGAAGATTAACTCCCACTTGATTCAAGCGATTGTAGTACTCAAACAATCTGAGCACATGCTCACTGGCTGAGCTATTCTCCTCCATCTTGTAGGCAAAGTACTTGTCAGAGGTCTCATACCTCTCGACTCGGGCATGAGTCCGAAATACCAATTTCAGCTCTTGGAACATCTTATATGCTCCGTTGCATTCAAAACATTTTTGAAGTCCCGGTTCTAAGCCGTAAAGCATGGCGCACTAAACTATCAAGTAGTTATCATACCGAGCTTGCCAAATGTTCATAACGTCTGTATCTGCTCCTGCAATAGGTCTGTCACCTAGCGGTGCATCAAGGACATAATTCTTCTATGCAGCAATGAGGATAATCCTTAGATCACGGACCAAGTACGCATCATTGCTACTATCATCTTTTAAATTATTTTTCTTTAGGAACGTATCAAAAATAAAACGGGGAAGCTATATGCGAGCAATTGATCTACAACATAGATATGCAAATACTATCAGGACTAAGTTCATGATAAATTTAAGTTCAATTAATCATATTACTTAATAACTCCCACTTAGATAGACATCCCTCTAGTCATCTAAATGATCACGTGATCCAAATCAACTAAACCATGTCCGATCATCACGTGAGATGGAGTAGCTTTCAATGGTGAACATCACTATGTTGATCATATCTACTATATGATTCACGTTCTACCTTTCGGCCTTAGTGTCCGAGGCCATATTTGCATATGCTAGGCTCATCAAGTTTAACTCAAGTATTCTACATGTGCAAAACTAGCTTGCACCCATTGTATGTGAACGTAGAGATTATCACACTCGATCATCACGTGGTGTCTCAGCATGAAGAACTGTCGCAACGGTGCATACTCAGGGAGAACACTTATACCTTGAAATTTTAGTAAGGGGTCATCTCATAATGCTACCGTCGTACTAAGCAAAATAAGATGCATAAAAGATAAACATCACATGTAATCAAAATATGTGACATGATATGGCCACCATCATATTGCACCTTTGATCTCCATCTCCAAAGTACCGTCATGATCTCTATCGTCACCATGATCTCCATCATCTTGATCTTTATCAACATGTCATCACATGGTCGTCTCATCAACTATTGCTTTTGCAACTATTGCTATCGCATAGCGATAAAGTAAAGCAATTATATGGCGCTTGCATCTAATGCAATAAACAGACAACCATAAGGCTCCTGCCAGTTGCCGATAACTTTAATAAAACATGATCCTCTCATACAGCAATTTATATAATCACGTCTTGACCATATCACATCACAACATGCCCTGCAAAAACAAGTTAGATGTCCTCTACTTTGTTGTTGCAAGTTTTACGTGGCTGCTATGGGCTTAGCAAGAACTGTTCTTACCTACGCATCAAAAAAACCACAACGCGGTATAGTGATTGTTTTTTTATCTTCAGAAAGAACCCTGTTCATTGAATCCGATTCAACTAAAGTTGGAGAAATAGACACCCACTAGCCACCTGTGTGCGAAGCACATCGGTAGAACCAGTCTCGCGTAAGCGTACGCGTAATGTCGGTCTGAGCCGCTTCATCCAACAATACCACTGAATCGAGAATCTACTAGTGATGGCAAGAAATATGTATATACCCACGCCCACAACTCCTTTGTGTTCTACTCATGCATATAACATCTACGCATAGACCTAGCTCGGATGCCACTGTTGGGGAACGCAGTAATTTCAAAAAAATTCCTACGAGCACGCAAGATCTATCTAGGTGATGCATAGCAACGAGAGGGGAGAGTGTTGTCCACGTACCCTCGTACACCGAAAGCGGAAGCGTTTAGTAACGCGGTTGATGTAGTCGAACGTCTTCGCGATCCAACCGATCCAAGTACCGAACGCATGGCACCTCCACGATCTGCACATGTTCAGCTCGGTGACGTCCCTCGTACTCTTGATCCAGCTGAGGCCAAGGGAGAGTTTCATCAGCACGACAGCTGATGACGGTGATGATGAAGTTACCGGCGCAGGGCTTCGCCTAAGCACTACAACGATATGACTGAGGTGGAAATCTGTGGAGGGGGGCACCGCACACGGCTAACACAACTATCAACTTGTGTGTTCTAGGTTGCCCCCCTACCCCCGTATATAAAGGAGCAAAGGGGAGGCCGGTCGGCCCTATAGGGGCGCGCCCCAAGTAGGATTCCTACTAGGAATAGGAATCCTATTCCTAGTAGGTTTCCAACAAGGAAGAGAGGGTGAAGGAAGGAGAGGGAGAAGGAGGGAGAGGGAGAAGGAAGGAGAGGGGGCGCCGCCCCCTCCTAGTCCAATTCGGACTCCTCAAGGGGAAGGGGCATGGCCAGCCCTAGGCCCTCTCCTCTCTCTCTCTCTCTCTCAAGGCCCATGTTGGCCCATTAGTTCCCCTAGGGGTTCCGATAACCCCTAGCACTTTGATATTTATCCGGTGACCCTCGGAACTCATCCGGTGTCTGAATAACATCGTCCAATATATCAATCTTTACCTCTCGACTATTTAGAGACTCCTCGTCATGTCCGTGATCACATCCGGGACTCTGAACTACGTTCGGTACATCAAAACACATAAACTCATAATGCCGATCGTCATTGAACGTTAAGCATGCGGACCCTACGGGTTCGAGAACTATGTAGACATGGCCGAGACTCACTTCTGGTCAATAACCAATAGCGGAACCTGGATGCTCATATTGGTTCCTACATATTCTACGAATATCTTTATCGGTCAAACCGCATAACAACATATGTTGTTCCTTTTGTCATTAGTATGTTACTTGCCCAAGATTCGATCGTCGGTATCTCAATACCTTGTTCAATCTCATTACCGGCAAGTCTCTTTACTCGTTCCGTAATGCATCATCCTGTAACTAACTCATTAGTCACATTGCTTGCAAGGCTTATAGTGATGTGCATTACCGAGAGGGCCTAGAGATACCTCTCTGACAATCGAAGTGACAAATCCTAATCTCGATCTATGCCAACTCAACAAACACCATCGGAGACACCTGTAGAGCATCTTTATAATCACCCAGTTACGTTGTGACGTTTGATAGCACACTAAGTGTTCCTCCGATATTCGGGAGTTGCATAATCTCATAGTCATAGGAACATGTATAAGTTATGAAGAAAGCAATAGCAATAAACTAAACGATCATAGTGCTAAGCTAATGGATGGGTCAAGTCAATCACATCATTCTCTAATGATGTGATCCCGTTCATCAAATGACAACTCTTGTCCATGGCTAGGAAACTGAACCATCTTTGATTAACGAGCTAGTCAAGTAGAGGCATACTAGCGACATTGTGTTTGTCTATGTATTCACACATGTACTAAGTTCCCGGTTAATACAATTCTAGCATGAATAATAAACATTTATCATGATACAAGGAAATATAAATAACAATTTTATTATTGCCTCTAAGGCATATTTCCTTCACACTGGGCCAGGCCCGATGGATGCAACAAGAGGCTTGATGACCCACAAGTATAGGGGATCGCAACAGCTTTCGAGGGTAGAGTATTCAACCCAAATTTATTGATTCGACATAAGGGGGAGCCAAAGAATATTCTCAAGTATTAGCAGCTGAGTTGTCAATTCAACCACACCTGGAAACTTAGTATCTGAAGCAAGTGTTTAGTAGCACAGTAATATGATAGTGGTGGTAGGAGAAACAAAAGTAAAGACAGCAAAAGTAATGTTTTTGGTATTTTGTAGTGATTGTAATAGTAGCAGCGGGAAAGTAAATAAGCGTAAACCAGTATATGGAAAACTCGTAGGCACCGGATCAGTGATGGATAATTATGCCGGATGTGGTTCATCATGTAACAGTCATAACATAGGGTGACACAGAACTAGCTCCAATTCATCAATGTAATGTAGGCATGTATTCCGTATAAAGTCATACGTGCTTATGGAAAAGAACTTGCATGACATCTTTTGTCCTACCCTCCTGTGGCAGCGGGTTCCTATTGGAAACTAAGGGATATTAAGGCCTCCTTTTAATACAGAACCGGAACAAAGCATTAGCACATAGTGAATACATGAACTCCTCAAACTATGGTCATCACCGGGAGTGGTCCCGATTATTGTCACTTCGGGGTTGCCGGATCATAACACATAGTAGGTGACTATAGACTTGCAAGATAGGATCAAGAACTCACATATATTCATGAAAACATAATAGGTTAAGATCTGAAATCATGGCACTCGGGCCCTAGTGACAAGCATTAAGCATAGCAAAGTCATAGCAACATCAATCTCAGAACATAATGGATACTAGGGATCAAACCCTAACAAAACTAACTCGATTACTTGATAAATCTCATCCAACCCATCACTGTCCAGCAAGCCTACGATGGAATTACTCACGCACGACGGTGAGCATCATGAAATTGGTGATGGAGGATGGTTGATGATGACGACGGCGACGAATCCCCCTCTCCGGAGCCCCGAATGGACTCCAGATCAGCCCTCCCGAGAGGTTTTAGGGCTTGTTGGCGGCTCCGTATCGTAAAACGTGATGATTTCTTCTCTCTGATTTTTTTCTCTCCGAAAGCAAATATGTAGAGTTGGAGTTGGTGTTGGAGGGCATCCAAGGGGCCCACGAGGTAGGGGGCGCGCCCCCACCCTCGTGAGAAGGGTGTGGGCCCCCTGGTCTTCATCTTTGGCGTGGATTTTTATTATTTTTTCTAAGATGTTCCATGGAGTTTCATGTCATTCCGAGAATATTTGTTTTCTGCACATAAAACAACACCATGGCAATTCTGCTGAAAACAACGTCAGTCCGGGTTAGTTCCATTCAAATCATACAAGTTAGAGTCCAAAACAAGGGCAAAAGTGTTTGGAAAAGTATATACGACGGAGACGTATCAACTCCCCCAAGCTTAAACCCTTGCTTGTCCTCAAGCAATTCAGTTGACAAACTGAAAGAAAGAAAGAAAAACTTTTACAAACTCTGTTTTCTCTTGTTGTTGTAACTATGTCAAGCCAGCATTCAAGTTTTCAGCATAGATCATAACTAACCATATTTGCAATAATTCTCAGGTCTCATAATTACTCATATCAATAGCATAATCAACTAGCAAGTCATAATAATAAATCTCAGATGACAACACTTTCTCAAAACAATCATAATATGATATAACAAGATGGTATCTTGCTAGCCCTTTCTGAGACCGCAAAACATAAATGCAGAGCACCTTTAAAGATCAAGGACTGACTAGACATTGTAATTCATGGTAAAAGAGATCCAATCACAGTCATACCCAATATAAATTAACAACGATGAATGCAAATGACAGCTATGCTCTCCAGCTAGTGCTTTTTAATAAGAGGGTGATGACTCAATGTAAAAGTAAATGGATAGGCCCTTCGCAGAGGGAAGCAGGGATTTGTAGAGGTGCCAGAGCTCGGTTTTGAAATAGAGATGAATTGTATTTTGAGCGATATACTTTCATTGTCAACGTAACAACTAAGAGATGGCGATATCTTCCATGCTAAACACATTATAGGAGGTTCCCAAACAGAATGGTAAAGCTTATACTCCCCCTCCACCAACAAGCATCAATCCATGGCTTGCTCGAAACAACGAGTGCCTCCAACATACATCAGGTCCCAGGGGAGTTTTGTTTGCAATTAATTTTGATTTATTTTGCATAAAGCATGGGATTGGGCATCCCGGTGACCAGCCATTTATCTCGTGAGTGAGGAGCGGAGTCCACTCCTCTTGAGAATAACCCGCCTAACATGGAAGATAAGGACAGCGTTGGTTGATACATGAGCTTTTTGAGCATACAAAATAGAATGTTTATTTGAAGGTTTAGAGTTTGGCACATACAAATTTACTTGGAACGGCAGGTAGATACCGCATATAGGAAGGTATAGTGGACTCATATGGAATAACTTTGGGGTTTAAGGGATTGGATGCACAAGTAGTATTCCCACTTAGTACAAGTGAAGGCTAGCAAAAGACTGGGAAGCGACCAACTAGAGAGCGACAACAGCCATGTACATGCATTAAAATTAATAAACATTGGATGCAAGCATGAGTACGATATAATCCACCATGAACATAAATATCGTGAAGGCTATGTTGATTTTGTTTCAACTACATGCGTGAACATGTGCCAAGTCAAGTCACTTAAATCATTCAAAGGAGGATACCACCCCATCAGACCACATCATAACCATCTCAATAGCATGTTGGCACACAAAGTAAATCATTATAACTCATAGCTAATCAAGCATGGAACAAGCAACTATGATCTCTAATTGTCATTGCAAACATGTTTATTCATAATAAGCTGAATCAAGAATGAGGGGCTCATCATATTTACAAAAACAAAAGAGGTCGAGTTCATACTAGCTTTTCTCATCTCAGTCAGCCCATCATATATCATCATAATTGCCTTTCACTTGCACGACCGAATGGTGTGAATAATAATAAGAGTGTACGTGCATTGGACTAAGCTGGAATCTGCGAGTATTCAATAAACAGGAGAAGACAAAGCAATATGGGCTCTTGGTTAAATCAACAATAATGCATATAAGAGCCACTTCAACAATTTAATTATGGTCTTCTCCTATTGACCCCCAAAGAAAAGAAAAGAAATACAACTATTTACACGGGAAAGCTCCCAACAAGCAAAAGAAGAACGGGAAATATTTTTGGGTTTTCTTTTTAATTATTGCTACTACAGCAGAAAATAAACTACTACTAATTTTTTTCTTTTTTTCTTAAGGTTTAACAAACACACAAGAAGAAAGCAGGAAAAAGAAAATAAACTAGCATGGATATTACAGTGAAAAAGTATGAGCACCGACATCTAGCAATGAGTGTGTGTGAACATAAATGCAATGTCAGTGAGAAATACGTACTCCCCCAAGCTTAGGCTTTTGGCCTAAGTTGGTCTATGGCCACGGCTGGCCTGGCAGATATCCATAATAATAGTTGTTGGGGTCGTACTGTGATGAGGAAGAATAGTTGGGATCATACTGATGTGCAGCGGTTATCGCCTGCTGAGCTGCAGCGTGGAGTCGAGCTGCCTCCGCTCTCCTCTCGTACTCTTCTGCCTCCTCTCTAGTAATAACATATCTTCTTTTTGTTTGTGAATCAAAGAAGGTAGGAGCAGGGAGATCGAAAATCACAGCAAAAGTGGCTGGAACTCGTGCTTGAGTTGGTTTTTCGGGTTTGTGTGAGACAGAGGAAAAAGATGGGTGCTGGGATAAGTGGAGGAGGGCCACAGTGGGCCCACGAGGCAGGGGGCGCGCCCTAGAGGGGGGGCTCCCACCACCCTCGTGGCCAGGTGGCAGCTCCTCCTGCGGTAATTTTTGCACAGTAAATCCTCAAATATTCCCGAAAAAATCATATTAAATTGGCATGTCATTCTGAGGACTTTTATTTTCGGGATATTTTTATATTGCACGGGTAAGTCATGAAAAAAATAGAAAAATGCTATTTTTACTTTATTTAATATAAATAACAGAAAGTATAGAGAGGGTACAGAAGTTTGTGCTTCTAGTTTCATCCATCTCATGCTCATCAAAAAGAATCCACTAACAAGGTTGATCAAGTCTTGTTAACAAACTCATTCCGATAATCATTAAACCGGAGAAATTTCGAATAACACTAAGTTACCTCAACGGGGATATGCACATCCATAATAATAAGTATATCATATTTCTTCTTGACAGTAGGAAGAGGAAATTCAAAACCTCCAAATATAATCGATGGAATTTTTCCAATAGAGTTGATACTATGAACTTGAGGTTGTTTCCTCGGAAAGTGTACCATATGCTCATTACCATTAACATGAAAAGTGGCATTGCCTTTGTTGCAATCAATAACAGCCCCTGCAGTATTAACAAAAGGTCTTCCAAGAATAATAGACATACTATCATCCTCGGGAATATCAAGAATAACAAAGTCCGTTAAAATAGTAACGTTTGCAACCACAACAGGCACATCCTCACAAATACTGATAGGTATAGCAGTTGATTTATCAGCCATTTGCAAAGATATTTCGGTAGGTGTCAGCTTATTCAAGTCAAGTCTACGATATAAAGAGAGAGGCATAACATTAACACTGGCTCCAAGATCACATAAAGCAGTTTTAATATAATTTCTTTTAATGGAGCAAGGTATAGTAGGTACTCCGGGATCTCCAAGTTTCTTTGGTATTCCACCCTTAAAAGTATAATTAGCAAGCATGGTGGAAATTTCAGCTTCCGGTATCTTTCTTTTATTAGTAATGATATCCTTCATATATTTAGCATAAGGATTTGTTTTGAGCACATCAGTTAATCTCATACGCAAAAAGATAGGCCTAATCATTTCAGCAAAACGCTCAAAATCCTCGTCATCCTTTTTCTTGGATGGTTTCAGAGGAAAAGGCATGGGTTTCTGAACCCAAGGTTCCCTTTCTTTACCATGTTTCCTAGCAACAAAGTCTCTTTTATCATAACGTTGATTCTTTGATTGTGGGTTATCAAGATCAACAACAGGTTCAACTTCTACATCATTGTCATTACTAGGTTGAGCATCATCATGAACATCATCATTAATATTTTCATTAGGTTCATGTTCATTACCAGATTGTGTTTCAGCATCAGACATAGATATATCATTTGGATTATCAGGTGGTTCAGCAATAGGTTCACTAGAAGTTTGCACAGTTCTATCATTTTTCTTCTTCTTCTTTTTAGAAGAACTAGGAACATCAATAATATTTCTTTGAGAATCTTGCTCGATTCTCTTAGGGTGGCCTTCAGGATACAAAGGTTCCTGAGTCATTCTACCAGTTCTAGTAGCCACTCTAACAGCATAATCATTTTTCTTACTATTCATTTCATCAAGCACTTCTTTTTGAGCCTTAAGTACTTGTTCTACTTGAGTGGTAACCATAGAAGCATGTTTGCTAACAAGTTTAAGTTCACCTTTAATATCAGCCATATAATCACCCAAGCGTCTAATCATATAAGTATTTTCTTTTAATTATCTACCAAAATAAGCATTGAAGTCGTCTTGCTTAAACATAAGTTATCAAACTCATCCAAGCACTGACTAGCAATTTTAGTAGGAGGGACTTCAGCTTTATCATATCTATAGAGAGAATTTACCTTTAGTACCTGTGTCGGGATATCGGGATCAGGAGGTTCTTCAGTAAATAAAGAATTAAGATCATATGTTTCTTTAACAGGCGGTATATTAAGACCATGTATTTCTTCAATAGGAGGTAAATTCTTAACATCTTCAGCTTTAATACCTTTTTCTTTCATAGATTTCTTTGCCTCTTGCATATCTTCGGGACTGAGAAATAGAACACTTCTCTTCTTCGGAGTTGGTTTAGGAATAGGTTCAGTAATTGGAGCAGGAGTTGGCTCAGGAGCTGGCTCAGGAGGTGCCCAATTATTTTCATTTGTCAACATATTATTCAATAGGATTTCAGCTTCATCCTGTGTTCTTTCCCTGAAAAGAGGACCAGCACAACTATCCAGGTAATCTCTGGAAGCATCGGTTAGTCCATTATAAAAGATATCAAGTATTTCAGGTTTCTTAAGAGGATGACCAGGCAAAGCATTAAGTAACTTGAGAAGCCTCCCCCAAGCTTGTGGGAGACTCTCTTCTTTAATTTGCACGAAGTTGTATATTTCCCTCAAAGCAGCTTGTTTCTTATGAGCAGGGAAATATTTAGCAGAGAAGTAATAAATCATATCCTGGGGACTACGCACACAACCAGGATCAAGAGAATTAAACCATATCTTAGCATCACCCTTTAATGAGAACGGAAATATTTTGAGTATATAGAAGTAACGCGATCTCTCATCATTAGTGAACAGGGCAGCTATATCATTTAACTTAGTAAGATGTGCCACAACAGTTTCAGATTCATAGCCATAGAACGGATCAGATTCGACCAAAGTAACTATATCAGGATCAACAGAGAATTCATAATCCTTATCAGGAACACAAATAGGTGAAGTAGCAAAAGCAGGGTCGGGTTTCATTTTATCTCTAAGTGATTCTTTGTTCCATTTAACTAATAACCTCTTAAGCTCATATCTATCTTTGCAAGGTAAAATAGCGGCAGAAGATTCCATATCAAAAAGATAGCCCTCAGGAATAACAGGCATATTTTCATCATCACTATCATCATCGTATTCAGATTCAATAATTTCTTTTTCTCTAGCCCTAGCAATTTGTTCATCAAGAAATTTACTAAGGGGCACAGTAGTATCAGGCATAGAAGCAGTTTCATCATAAGAATCATGCATAGCAGAAGTGGCATCATCAATAACATGCGACATATCAGAACGAATAGTAGAAGCAGGTGTAGGTGTCGCAAACTTCCTCATAACAGAAGGTGAATCAAGTGCAGAGCTAGATGGCAGTTCCTTACCTCCCCTCGTAGTTGAGGGATAGATCTTGGTTTTTGGATCTCTCAAGTTATTCATAGTGTCCAGCAGATATAAATCCCAAGTGACTCAAAGAATAGAGCTATGCTCCCCGGCAACGGCGCCAGAAATTTGTCTTGATGACCCACAAGTATAGGGGATCGCAACAGCTTTCGAGGGCAGAGTATTCAACCCAAATTTATTGATTCGACACAAGGGGAGCCAAAGAATATTCTCAAGTATTAGCAGCTGAGTTGTCAATTCAACCACACCTGGAAACTTAGTATCTGCAGCAAGTGTTTAGTAGCACAGTAATATGATAGTGGTGGTGGCAGCAACAAAAGTAAAGACAGCAAAAGTAATGTTTTTGGTATTCTGTAGTGATTGTAACAGTAGCCGCGGGAAAGTAAATAAGCGTAAACCAGTATATGGAAAACTCGTAGGCATCGGATCAGTGATGGATAATTATGCCGGATGTGGTTCATCATGTAATAGTCATAACATAAGGTGACACAGAACTAGCTCCAATTCATCAATGTAATGTAGGCATGTATTCCGTATATAGTCATACGTGCTTATGGAAAAGAACTTGCATGACATCTTTTGTCCTACCCTCCCGTGGCAGCGGGGTCCTATTGGAAACTAAGGGATATTAAGGCCTCCTTTTAATAGAGAACCGGAACAAAGCATTAGCACATAGTGAATACAAGAACTCCTCAAACTATGGTCATCACCGGGGTGGTCCCGATTATTGTCACTTCGGGGTTGCCGGATCATAACACATAGTAGGTGACTATAGATGTCGGGTGGTAGGTGCGACATATGCCAACGGGTGGCTTATCATTGTGGGAGCCAGTAAGACGTCGCCGGTGCCTGGAAACGGGATGAGGCGAAGACATACACGCCGGCGAATCTTACCCAGCTTCGGGGCTCTCCGTGGAGATAACACCCCTACTGCTGCTCTGCGGGGTCTCCGCATGATCACTAGAGGGACAAGTAGTTACACAATGCTCCTTGAGCTGTTCGGTGGGAGGAGGAAGAAGGGCACGGCTAGCTTGCTTCTTCTCCTTGTGTGGTGTCTAAAACTAGCAGGGATCCAACCCTTTGCATGGGTGTCCCGGGGGGTTTATATAGGCCTACCCCCCGGGGGTACAATGGTAATCCGGCTGGGCGCGGGGCCCAGCCGTCTGTGACTACGCTTGCCGGCTTCTGCGCCGACTGCTAGGGCCCGCCGGCTGGTGGGTCCCGCCGGCTGCCAACTCCTTGGCAACAGGCAGGCCCCACTACCAAGGGTCTTGTCGGTGGCTGGTTACTGTTGCCTCAACCTGATGACGAGGGCTTCGTCGAGGTAAGCATGGTTACAGTGTCGCCGTTCGGCAGGCGATCGTTGTAGCCTTACCGCGTCTTGTCTCCTTAATGGGGCGTCTCCTTCGAGGGGGGAAGCGAGCCGGCTACGGGGAGCCGGCCCCGTCTCAGGCCGACTGAGGGAGGCCAGGCCGCCTTCAGGTGTCTCTCTGCCTGAAGGGGCCCACCGCCCGTGGGCCGTACTGGTAACCCGTCGTGGATGACATCAGGGTCGGTGTGGCAACAGTGCCGCGCCGGACGGGTCATGGCCACCCGTACGGCGCACTGTGCCAGGCGTGCTCCGGGATTCGGGGGTGGCAGGCTTCACTTTAGCCACACCCCGTCACATCGCCGCTAGGTGGATGCAAACTTTGAGGGTACGGTCTCGACCGCTTTATGGGAGCCGGCTTCTTGGAGTCGGCCTCCTCACGGCCGGCTTCTCGAAGTCGGCCCTCCCATGGCTTTCTTCATGAGGGCTAAAGTCGGGCCGCCTTCCGAAAGCCGGCCTGGGTGACAGCCAGCAAGGGGAAGGCGGCCCCATGTCTTGGATTCTTGAGAGCCGGACGGGCTCGTAATTTTTTCAGAAGGGCCAGGGGAAGCCGGCTAGGCTACCCATGGCTATTTACTCCGACAGTAGTCCCCGAAGCTGATCGAGCTTCGAGGCGGACAAAGGGACGAGAAGCTTGGTCAGCTTCCTATCCTGAAGAGCCGGCTTTGTTGGTGTATGCCGATTTCGGGGAGCCCTGCGTCTTGCAGGAGGGAAAGTGGTCGACCCGCATGCTGACCGCGGGCCCTCCCACGGCCACGTGGCAGCGAGACCCTGCCAGCGCACGCGCGCGACAAGACGCCGCCGCAGGCCCGGGCCTGCCACTCCTAGGCCTCGGCCCGAACGCTGATCTTCTGCGGCCCAGGTGGACCGCTCGCCTTCCCATGGCGATTTTATTTCGCCGTTAGGGCGCAATAAACGCGGGACATGGGGGAGTGGGCACGATCGATCCCCACGTTTCCCCACGCCATGCCTCCTCGGCTCCGCCATGCGAGCCTATAAGTAGGGGGAGGAGGGGGAGAGACAGAGGTTCGCATGCTCTCTCTCGCTCCGCCCCTTCTCGTCCTCCTTTCTTCCTCTCGTTGCCGCCGCAGCCTCCCGTCTCAGCGCCGCCGCGCCGCCACATCGTCTTGCTCCCATGGCGCTGTCGAGCTCGTGGGATGGCTCCAACGTCCATGAGGACCATGTTGAGTTCCTCCGCCAGACACGGCGCCTGCCCGACGCCAACCTCGTGCGGGTCCGCCTGGCGCCAGAGACGGAGATCTCGCCGGCACCGGAGGAGGGCGAGCGGGTCATCTTCCGCTCGCACTTCCTGCGCGGCTTCGGCCTTTTGGCAAGCGGATTCCTGCGCTCCTTCCTCGAGTTCTACAATCTTTAGCCGCATCACCTCACGCCCAACGCGGTGATGCTGCTGTCGGCCTTCGTCTCTCTCTGCGAAGGTTTCTTGGGGCTGCTCCCCATGCTAGAGCTCTGGGGGGAATTCTTCCAGAGCAAACTCGGCACCGTCGTCGCAGGCGTGCCCGCCCCCTGTGGGGCCTACATCGCCATGAGGAGGTCGGGCGAGAACAACCCGTTCCCGTCCATCCTCCTAATCCAGTCGGTGAAGATCTGGCAGAAGTCGTACTTCTACGTGAAGAACGTTGCCCAGCAAAGAGACCACGTCAACCTGCCGGCTTACGTAGCCGGCCCGCCGGCTGGGAGGCAGCCCTCATGGAGTTTCCGGTCCAGGTCACTGTCTCAGGCCGGGAATGCTGCCGTCTCCCGCCTTCGGGTGATGATCCAGTTGGAACGCCTGAGCGGGGCCGACTTGGTGGCCGCCTTCATGGAGCGCCGGATACTTCCTCTCCAAAGCCGGCCCCACATGATGTGTCAGATGAGCGGCCGCTTCGACCCAAGCCGGCTGAGCATCAGGGAGATGCCTCATGCGGAGGTGTCGTACATGGTAAATCATATCTCCAACTGCAAGCTCGCCGAGGACTGGCGATACGGCAAGGTGCCGTATTCTCGCGCCAACCCTCTGCCCGTGCTAAGCTTTCCTCTCTTTCTTCTTTTTGTTGGTAGCCGGCTTTATGATGGCCGGCTTCTGATTGGTCGGTTCTTCTTAGCAGAACCCCCTTCTTTCGCCGACGACCGGGGCAGCAGGGATAGAACGCCAGTACGTCCCCGACCGCACGGTGGACGATGTCGACGACCCGGATTTGGGGGCAGCCGCCATGGAAGACGCCGTCGTGGGGGACGACGCCGAGCCCGGAGGCACAGGGCTTACCGCCAGCTTCGAGGACTGGCCGGATGATGCCGAAGCCGAAGTCGCCCCGCGTCGCCAGCCGGCGGCCGACCATCAGGGCGCGGGCTCGTCCACCGCGTCGGCTGCCAGCGGCGGCGCACAGAAGCGCCGGGCCATGTCAACCCTCTTCGGCAGTCGGCCGAAGAAGTCCAAAGCCTCCACCGCGGCGACAAAACGAGAGGAGGCGACCGCGAAAGCGGCCCGCTTCCGCAAGGCGGTGAAGCAGCCTCAGGCGGTCTCAGCGTAAGTCATCGATTGCCTGGTCGCATGCTTTTCATTGTTCTCTCCTGTTCGAACATTCTTCCTAACCTTTTCCCGCTCGCTGGATAGGGCACCGCTTTCCCTTGAGCGGGGTCCGGGCGGCTCCGTAGTTGGGCCGACTGGAGGGTCTTCGGGCTCCCGCCGCGTGGACCCCCGCGCCGACCTTAAGGAGGCCGTGGAGCGGAACGCCCGTGAGGCGCGGGAGGAGCGTGAGGCAGCGGAAAAAGCGGCCGCCCAGGCGGCGAGGGAGTAGGCCGACGCGGCAGCCAAGGCCCAGGAGGAGGCGGCGACCGCGGAAACGGAGGCGGAGGGTTCGCATAACCAGCCTCCGCTCTCGCCATTCCCCTCCGAGCCGTGGCCCCTGACACCCAATTGCCCCTGGCGGAGGAAATCGTCCAAGACCCACCGCTGATGGAGAGGAGGGAGGACCTCGTGGTCTTCGCGGGGAGAGCGCCGCCGGCAGCGCCAACCGGAGCAGGCCAAGGCGGCCAATCGTCAGCGGCGCCAGAGGAGCCGGCCGGGGGTGAGCCGGAGGACGGAGCCGGCTTTGAGGTGCAGCCGGTGACACGTCCGCGCAGGGGGAGGTGCCGCTCCGCCGGAGTCGCGCCGAGTTGCGGGTGCCGGCCAGTCGGCGGAGGCTCTGGAGGCGGCCAGCACCGCCACGTCCGAGTGGACTCCCAGCGGGGGGACTGGCGAGCTGAATGTGGCGGCTCAAGAGGTCCGAAGCTGGCTTCAAGCTCAGGCCGCCCTGCTGCAGCAGTACACCCAGGAGTTCCTGTCGACGCGGGCTGCCATCCGGGTGAGTCTTTCATTCTTGGCCGCTTTGGTCTCTTGATTTCTTCCGTGGGGGCGCGTCAGCGCACCCACTAGGTGTAGTCTCCGAGATTCGGGCCGACTGCTGAGCAGTCGGGTCGGATCTTTCTTGACGACTACCTTATTTTTGCTTCCTGTCTGAACTTCCAGGAATATCATAACTCCCGTGCTGCCGCCTTCAACTCCCAGGCTCAGGAGTTGGGTCGGAAGACCGACGACCTGGCCAACAGCCGAAGTAAGTGCTTGATCTTGTCTATCTCCTGTGGGGGCGCGTCAGCGCACCCACTGGGTGTAGTCCCCGAGATTCGGGCCGACTGCTGAGCAGTCGGGTCGGATCTTCCTTAACGACTTTTTCCTTATTGGTTTTTTTTCTTTCGTGCTTTTAGGGGCCAACGCCGACTCGAGGAGGGAGCTCGGCGAAGCGCAGGCCGCCCTTCGTACCAAGGATGCTGAGTATGCTGCCTTGGTCCAGGAGCGTGACCGCCTGGCCAAGAAGCTGGCTGACCAAGAGGAGAGCCATAAGGCAGCCCTGCAGAAAGCGCGGGATAGCGAGGCCGCCCTGAAGGCAGAGTTCGAGACCGAGGCGGCGAGCTGGGCTGAGACCCGGCGAGCGCTGGATGAAGGCTTCGGCCGCATCGAGGACTTGATCGACGGTAAGCCGCCTTCCTCGCTCCTCTCCTGCCCCTTGCCGCCTGGTTTTTGGCCTGACTTGTGTTGCTGCCTATTTTCTTGTGCAGACTACTTTCCCGGCTACTCCGCCTTCGCCGCCCAAACCATCGAGGCCCATCGCGAGGCGCGCCGTCAGGCGAGGGTCAACATCGCGCCGGACGCGAACCGGACGCTTGAGGAGTAGCTCTTGGCTGTCCAAGCGCGGCTGCAGCCGGCTCACCGGATGCTTCGCCGGCTCCAACGTGCCGGGGTGCAGGTGTTGGCCGCCCTCTGGCCCGGCGAGATGATCCCCCGCACCCCAAGCCGGACTGCCGACTGGCTGGAGGTCGCAGTTGGTCACTTTGAAGCTTGGAAGGCGTCAGCGGCCCGTCTTGGAGTCGGGCGGGCATTGGAGTTCGTTCGAGCTTGGTACCCAGGGCTGAACCTGGACCAGCTGCGCACTTGGCGGCTGGAGGCCGATGCGGAGCTGGAGGAGGTGCGGACGGCTATCGCCCAGCGTGCTTCGACGATTGCCGAGTGCACCGACATTAGCGTTTTTGCACCTGAAATCAATGATGACGGCGTTGCCCAGCCGGAGGAGTGGTTCGGGCTGAACCCGGCGGTGGGCAAGGACTCGGCAGAGGAGATCGCCTCCAGCGACGAGGGCGAGGATGACGAAGAAGAGGACGGTGAAGACGTCGAGCCGGCTAGTGGAACAACCGGCCGGCCTCAGGCTGACCGTGCCTCCAGCAACGAGGCGCGTGGAAGCGCGCCCTCTGCGGGAGGCGGTGATCAAGCTGAGGTTCGCCAGCCGGCCACTCCTTCAGCCGGCACAACCGTCTCCGCCAACCAGCCTGGCTCGTCGGTCGCTCCGCCAGCTTGACCTGCCGTCCTTATTTTTCCTGCTTGTTGCCTTTTAAACAATCTTTATTAAGCTTTCGCAGTTCCACCCACTGGGGGTGTATCCAAACTATGTTGAATGCTGGCCTCTTGGAGGTCTTTTATGCAAATATTATTATGTGCATGTTTGGTTTCCATTCGCGTATGCTTTTTATCCTTAGGCTTTTTCCTTTGCCGCCTTCCCTCTTTGGGGAGGCAAGTACTCGAGCTTTCTTGGATTGAAGTGAAGTGAATGGAAACCGGCCGACCGGCTACTTTGGTAGTCGGTCGGTGGTAGGCAGCAAACCGGCTTTCGTTATATTAGTTCGTTGGTCCCTGGCCATTTTTCATGTGGGCATCCTTTCCTGCTTTTGACTCTTGCTAGCCGGACAGCCGGTTCTTCGAACTGCGACTTTGGCAAGAGCTAAGCATGGGTGTCGGCACACTACTTGTCTGACCGCGGGTAGGACTTCTAATATAACTCCAGTCGGCCAGTCCCCGGGCCGACTAGTCGAACCCAGTGCCGGACGGAACAAGTAAATGAAATGACAAGGTCATAAGCATAATACTTTTCATTCATAGATAAAATATGGCAGTCCCCGAGCTCTCCTCGGGGGCCCTATTGTCTCGTACTTAGTACAAAAGTTAGCGTGATACATACTGCATTTCAGCTGTAAAACCTTCGGAGGAGGTTGGCGTTCCATGGTCGTTCCGACTCCTTGCCGGAGTCGTCTCTCTTTCGTGCCTTCGGCTTCTACGCGTCGATCAGGTAGTAGGAGTCGTTGCCTAAGGCTCTGCTGATGACAAAGGGGCCCTCCCAAGGGGTCAAGAGCTTGTGCTGGCCGGCTGTTCGCTGGATCAGCCGGAGCACAAGATCGCCCTCTTGAAAGGATCTTGGCTTGACCTTCCGGCTGTGGTAGCGGTGCAGGCCCTACTGATAGATGGCGGACCGGCTGAGGGCTAACAGCCGGCTTTCTTCCAGCAGGTCAACACCGTCTTCTCGTGCTTCCTTGGCCTCCGCTTCCATGTACATGGTTACTCGAGGCGAGTCGAACTCGATGTCAGTTGGGATGACCGCCTCGGCACCATACACGAGGAAGAAAGGGGTGAAGCCGGTTGACTTGTTTGGTGTAGTGCGCAGACTCCAGAGGACAGCCGGCAGCTCATCGAGCCAACAGCCGGCTGAACGCTCCAGTGGTACGATCAGTCGGGGCTTGATGCCGGAAAGGATGAGGCCGTTGGCTCGCTCGACCTGGCCGTTTGACTGTGGGTGGGCGACGGATGCTAGATCCAACCAGATGCCTTGCGTCGCGCATAATGTGCCGAGGCTCCCTTGGCGAAATTTGTGCCATTGTCGGTGATGATGCTGTGTGGCATGCCGTACCGAGTTGTTATATCTGCGATGAATGTCACAGCAGTCAGCCATTCAGCTTCTTGATCGGCTTTGCCTCAATCCACTTGGTGAATTTGTCCACGGCGACGAGCAAATGCGTCATGCCGCCGCGCGCCATCTTGAATGGACCCACAATGTCCAGTCCCCAAACGGCGAAGGGCCAAGTGAGGGGAATGGTCTTGAGTGCCGAAGTCGGCATGTGTTGCTTGGAGCTGAAGAGTTGGCACCCTTTGCAATATTTAACTAATTCTTTGGCGTCATCCAAAGCAGTCGGCCAGAAGAAACCATGGTGGAAAGCTTTGGCGACGAGTGATCTTGAAGCCGCATGGTGGCCGCATTCTCCTTGGTGAATGTCTCTGAGGATTGCAATGCCCTTCTCTTGCTCGATGCATCACTGGAGGACTCCAGTGACACTGCGCTTGACGAGCTCTCTGTTGACGATTGTGTATGCTCCGGCTCGGCGTTGGACTTGTCTTGCCTCTACTTCGTCGGCCGACAGATCTTGATTTACTAGGAAGTTGAGGATGGACTGAGCCCATGACGGAGCCGCGACTTCTCCTACTGCCAATGTGGCTACTGCCACCAGGGTGGGCGGGCTGGGTGGTGAAATGCTGGAGTCGGCCTCCGGCTGTTGTGTTGGTGCAGTCCCCGGGCCGGCTACTGCAGTCCCCGAGCCGGGTGTGGCAGTCCCCGAGCCGGTTGCCGAAGTCCCCGGGCTGACTACTGCAGTCCCGGGGTCGCCTGCTTGGTTCTTCGAGCCGGACCCGGCTGCGTCGGGGTCAGGCGGTACAAAGATGGAATGGGACTCTGGAGACGGCTTGATGGACGGCTTGAGGAGGCGCTGTAGAGCGACGCCAGTTGGTATTGCTTGCCGAGTGGAGCCTATTCGAGCCAGGGCATCGGCTGGCTCGTTGTCGGCTCGCCGTACGTGGAGGAACTCGCATCCTTCAAAGTATCCGCTGAGTTGTTGAACCAGGAAGCGGTAGCTTGCCATATTTGCGTCCTTGGCATCCCAGTCGCCGGATGATTGCTGGACCACCAAGTCCGAGTCGCCATAACATAGGATCCGGCGAATGCCGAGTTCTTTGGCAAGCCGGAGCCCGTGTATGAGCGCCTCGTACTCGGCCACGTTGTTGGAGGCAGCAAAGCGAATTTGCAGCGTGTATCTGAGCTTGTCGCCTTTGGGAGAGGTGAGGATGATGCCGGCTCCCAAGTCGGTGCGCATCTTGGACCCATCGAAGTGCATGCGCCAATGAGTGGAGTCGGGAGCCGGCGGTAGGTACTGGGTCTCAGCCCAGTCGACGAGGAAGTCGGCCAATGCTTGGGACTTGATGGTTGTGCGAGGCTGGTAGAAGATCGTGTAAGGGGCTAGCTCGATGGCCCATTTCGCCACCCGGCCGGATGCATCCCGGCTGCCTATGATCTCGGCCAGCGGGGCGGTGCATACGACCGTGATGGGATGCTCTTGGAAGTAGGGCTTCAGCTTCTTGGCGGCGAAGTACACGCCATAGCACATCTTCTGGTAGTGCGGGTAGTTCTGCTTCGAGGTAGACAGCACCTTGCTCAAATAATACACCGGCCTCTGGACCGGCTGGGCTCGGCCTTCTTCTGGGCGTTGGACTACGATAATGGTGCTGACCACCCGGCTGGTTGCGGCAATGTAAAGGAGCATGGGCTCTTTCTCAGTCGGCGCCGCTAAGACGGGCGGCGTGGCTAGCATCTTCTTCAGCTCGTGAAAAGCTTGGTCGGCCTGGTCGTTCCACTCGAAGTGAGTGCTCTTCTTCATGAGGCGGTAGAGGGGGAGAGCTTTCTCTTCGAGCCGGCTGATGAAGCGGTTCAAGGAGGCCAAGCATCCGGTGAACTTTTGGATGTCTCGAAGCTTGGTGGGGATCACCATTCTCTCGATGGCCTTGATCTTCACCGGGTTGCATTCAATGCCGCGTTCAGAGACCAGGAAGCCTAGGAGCTGGCCGGCTGGCACTCCGAACACGCATTTCTCGGGGTTGAGCTTGATTTGGAACCGGCGTAGGTTCTCAAACGTTTCTTTGAGGTCTTCCAGCAAGGTGCCGCGCTTCTCCGTCTTCACCACAATATCATCCACGTAGACGTGAGCGTTTCTACCGAGTTGCTTGAGGAGGCACTTCTGCATGCAACGCTGAAAAGTGGCACCGGCATTTCTTAAGCCGAATGTCATAGTCAGGTAGCAGAAGGCTCCAAATGGCGTGATGAAGGCGGTCTTCAGGCGGTCGTCCGGATCTAGCTTTATCTGGTGATATCCTGAGTAAGCATCCAAGAAACTCAACAGCTCGCATCCGGCCGTGGAGTCTATCACTTGGTCAATCCTTGGCAGCGCAAAGGGATCTTTGGGGCAAGCCTTGTTGAGGCTCGTGTAGTCTATACACATGCGCCACTTATTGTTCTTCTTTAGCACGAGGACCGGGTTGGCGAGCCACTTTGGAAAGAAAACTTCCATAATGAAGCCGACTGCCAGAAGCCGGGCTATCTCCTCTCCCACAATCCTGTGTTTCTCCTCCGACAGTCGGCGAAGGGGTTGTTTGACTGGCTTTGCGTCTTCTCGGACGTGTAGTTTGTGCTCGGCGAATTCCTTCGGGATGCCCGGCATGTCCTTGGGGGACCATGCAAAGATGTCCCGATTCTCATGGAGGAAATCGGCGAGCTCGCCTTCCTATTTGCTGTTTAGGTTTGCCCCGATGATGGCAAACCTCTCTGGGTGCTCGGGGTCAAGAGGTATCTTCTTCGTCTCCTTGGCCGGCTGGAAAGATCCTTGAGCATCATGCTCCTTGGGATCGGGGGACACGGCCAACTGCTTGCCGGCTATGGCCACGACTCGGTCCAACATCTTCTTTTCTTCGGCGATCACAAGGGACTCGGCCAGCCGGCTGCTGGCTGCTGCGCACTCAGAGGACTTCTTGTAATCGCCGGCTACGATGATGACGCCTTTGGTGCTTGGTATCTTCATCTTGAGGTATGCATAGTGGGGGACTGCCATGAATTTGGCCAAGGCAGGTCGGCCAAGCAATGCATGGTAAGGGCTCTCCAGGTCCACCACTTCAAACCAGATCGTTTCCCGGCGGAAATGCTCCTTGTCCCCAAAAAGTACATCAATCTTGATCTTGCTAATGGGGGCGCAGGACAGGCCGGGTACGATGCCATGGAACACTGTCCGAGTAGGCATGAGTTGCTTTGTCTTGACGTTTCAGCTTCTCCAGGGTGTCGCGGTACAAGATGTTGATGCTGCTCCTGCCGTCTATCAACACACGGGAGAAGCGGGCGGCGCGTCTGTCCGTTGCAAGGGTGGCATCCAGAACCAACGCATAAGAGCCGGGAGATGGCATCACCTCTGGGTGATCAGCCCGGCTCCAGCTGATAGGCTTTTCTGACTAGTGCATGTGCTCAGCGGGGTTGGCAGCAACCATGCTGACTTCCTGGTTCTCTTGGCGTTTGCTGCGCCAGTCTTCGGGCTGGCTTGTAAAGACGATATAGGCGGCATGCTCGTCGGGGAACTCATCATGCACGGCTCCGACTGCGGGCCGAGCGGCCGGCGCCGGCGGAACCGGAGGCGGCGGGCGGGCAGGCAGAGGCGGCGCGAGCCCTTCGCCTTTGGAGATTCGGGTGAGCCAATGGCACTTCCGGGTTGTGTGATTGGACGGCTTCGCGCCGCTGTGGAACTTGCACGGGGCGTTGAGAGTTTGCTCATAGGAGAAGGCCGGCTGCCAAGCCGGCTTGCCGCCCTTGGGTTTCTTGGGCGCGGGCCGCCCTTCGGGCGGCACGTCTTCAGCTGTGGCCACCTGCCGACTGGTGGGAGGCGGCGTGGGGCCCTTGCGCTTGCGGTCGTTCGAGTGTGGGTGTCGGCCGGGATCCCCAGCTGGCGTCTTGGGCGCCGGGTTGAGTACTTTTCCGGACGCGTCTACCCGGAGCTCGGTCTTCATTGAGGAGTCAGCGGTGGCGTACTTGTCCGCTATGTCTAGAAGCTCGTCGAGGGTAGTCGGCTCGTCGCAGAGAATCTTGTGCTTGAGGAGGGTGCCTTCTCGGCACCCGGTTGTGAAGTATTCTATGGCTTGCACCTCGTGCACCCCCTCGCAAGAGTTGCGGAGCTCGGCCCAACGCGTGAGGTAGTTACGAGTTGACTCGGCGGGGCCTTGTACGCACAAGGAGAGCTGTCTTGGCTTGGGAGCCCACTTGTAGGTGCTGGTGAAGTTGCGGACGAAGGCTTCTGTGAAGTCTAGCCAGTTGTTGATGCTGCGTGGTTTGAGGCTGTTGAGCCAGGTCCGTGTCGTGCCTTACAGCATGAGGGGCACGTACTTCACGGCAATGTGCAGGTTGCCGTTGGCTATGCTGACCGCTGTGGAGTAGTCGATTAGCCAATCTTCCGGCTTCACGGAGCCGTTGTACTTGGGCGTGTCTCTTGGGAGCGAGAACCCTTTGGGGAAGGGCTCGTCGCGGATGCGGGGGCCGAAGCAAGGCGGACCAACATCGTCTTCTTCTTCCAGCGCCAGGGATCGCGCCAGGCGGTCGATCCGATGGCGGGCATCGTTTTCGCCGACTCCTTCGCGGCGACCTAGTCGGCCGCTGAGAGTCGGATGCGCCACCGGCGGAGGGGTGGGATATCTCTCTCCACGGGACCGAGGCGGAGGCGGGTTACCCTGCCACTCCACGGCCCGAGGGTGGCCTTCTGCGTCTCGCTCGATGGAGATCCGGGTTTGTCTTCGGCTGGCAGCCGGCTCTTTCTCGCGCCGCGCGCGGTCTCTGCCCGCAGTCGGCGTCCGGGACGTCGCGCCGTGATCTCGGCGCGAGGGAGGGCTTTCCGCGCGGGCGTCGGCTTCGTGCCGCTGTGCGGCTGCATTGATCAGCTGCTGGATGCGTCGGGTCATGTGGGGGAGTTCTTCGGCCCCAAGTCCGTCTAGCTCGTCTACGGCCGCCTGGGCGGCGCGCAGGTTCTCGAGTGGAGTGGCGTAGACTGGGCGGTCGACTCCTAACGTGTCGGCAACGACAGCGCCGCGCTGTCTGACAACGCCGACCCGGCTGGGCCCGCCTGGGGGCGGCGTGCCAAAGGCGGCGCGGTCGGCCTCGCGTCGGTGGGCCTCAGCGAGGCGTCTCATGGAAACCAATTTCCAGCCTTCCGCGAGGAGGGCGAGGCGGCAAGCCTCCAGTGCTTCAGCGTCGGCGTCGGTCGGAAGGGGGATGGACAAGTCCTGGACCGCCGCGTGTGGGGCGTCGTGGGCGCTCTCGTCAGCAGCGCCGTCGTGGTTGATGACCATCACCTCGGTGGTGACAGGGTCGCAGCCATCGGCTCGGGGAAGCGGGTCGTTGTAGATCGTGACGTTGGTGGGGAAGGTGTCGAACGAGGCCGTGTCGGAGTCGACAGGCATCGGGTCGGTGGAGCCAACCGACTCCAGATCCACAGCGGGCTCGCTGGAGACATGGAGCTGGCCGGGGAGGTTGGCGAGGTGGTCGGTGCCCGCATTGAAGGCGAGCTCGTCGGAGATGAGGGTTTCGTCGAGGAGATTGGCGAGGCTGCTCGCCGCGCAGATGCTGGTGATGCCTTGCAGCGCGTCATGGCAAGCGCCATCGGGCGTGCCGGGCTGGCTACGCTCGCTGGGGAGAAGAGGGTTCCCGTCCAGAACAGGTCTCCGGACGACGGTGCACCTGGCCACGGTGGGCGCCAAATGTCGGGTGGTAGGTGCGACATATGCCAACGGGTGGCTTATCATTGTGGGAGCCAGTAAGACGTCGCCGATGCCTGGAAAGGGGATGAGGCGAAGACATGCACGCCGGCAAATCTTACCCAGCTTCGGGGCTCTCCGTGGAGATAACACCCCTACTGCTACTTTGCGGGGTCTCCGCATGATCACTAGAGGGACAAGTAGTTACACAATGCTCCTTGAGCTGTTCGGTGGGAGGAGGAAGAAGGGCACAGCTAGCTTGCTTCTTCTCCTTGTGTGGTGTCTAAAACTAGCAGGGATCCAACCCTTTGCATGGGTGTCCCGGGGGGTTTATATAGGCCTACCCCCCGGGGGTACAATGGTAATCCGGCTGGGCGCGGGGCCCAGCCGTCTGTGACTACGCTCGCCGGCTTCTGCGCCGACTGCTGGGGCCCGCCGGCTGGTGGGTCCCGCCGGCTGCGAACTCCTTGGCAACAGGCAGGCCCCACTGCCAAGGGTCTTGTCGGTGGCTGGTTACTGTTGCCTCAACCTGATGACGAGGGCTTCGTCGAGGTAAGCATGGCTACAGTGCCGCCGTCCGGCGGGCGATCGCTATAGCCTTACCGCGTGTTGTCTCCTTAATGGGGTGTCTCCTTC
The DNA here is from genome assembly GCF_018294505.1 of Triticum aestivum. Lineage (NCBI taxonomy): Eukaryota > Viridiplantae > Streptophyta > Magnoliopsida > Poales > Poaceae > Triticum > Triticum aestivum. The sequence goes on from NC_057806.1 coordinate 598,148,493, forward strand.
GAGGCGGGAAGCGAGCCGGCTGCGGGGAGCCGGCCCCGTCTCAGGCCGACTGGGGGAGGCCAGGCCGCCTTCAGGTGTCTCTCTGCCTGAAGGGGCCCGCCGCCCGTGGGCTGTACTGGTAACCCGTCGTGGATGACATCAGGGTCAGTGTGGCAACAGTGTCGCGCCGGACGGGTCATGGCCACCCGTATGGCGCACTGTGCCAGGCGTGCTCCGGGATTCGGGGGTGGCAGGCTTCACTGTAGCCACGCCCCGTCACATCGCCGCTAGGTGGATGCAAACTTTCAGGGTACGGTCTCGACCGCTTTATGGGAGCCAGCTTCTTGGAGTTGGCCTCCTCGCGGCTGGCTTCTCGAAGTCGGCCCTCCCATGGCTTTCTTCATGAGGGCTAAAGTCGGGCCGCCTTCCGAAAGCCGGCCTGGGTGACAGCCAGCAAGGGGAAGGCGGCCCCATGTCTTGGATTCTTGAGAGCCGGACGGGCTCGTAATTTTTTCAGAAGGGCCAGGGGAAGCCGGCTAGGCTACCCATGGCTATTTACTCCGACAATAGACTTGCAAGATAGGATCAAGAACTCACATATATTCATGAAAACATAATAGGTTCAGATATGAAATCATGGCACTCGGGCCCTAGTGACAAGCATTAAGCATAGCAAAGTCATAGCAACATCAATCTCAGAACATGATGGATACTAGGGATCAAACCCTAACAAAACTAACTCGATTACATGATAAATCTCATCCAACCCATCACCGTCCAGCAAGCCTACGATGGAATTACTCACACACGGCAGTGAGCATCATGAAATTGGTGATGGAGGATGGTTGATGATGACGACGGCGACGAATCCCCCTCTCCGGAGCCTCGAACGGACTCCAGATCAGCCCTCCCAAGAGGTTTTAGGGCTTGGCGGCGGCTCCGTATCGTAAAACGTGATGATTTCTTCTCTCTGATTTTTCTCTCTCCGAAAGCAAATATATAGAGTTGGAGTTGGCGTCGGAGGGCATCTAGGGGGCCCACGAGGTAGGGGGCGCGCCCTGGGGGGGGGGCGCGCCCCCCACCCTCGTGAGAAGAGTGTGGGCCCATTGGTCTTCAACTTTGGCGAGGATTTTTTATTATTTTTTCTAAGATGTTTCATGGAGTTTCAGGCCATTCCGAGAATATTTGTTTTCTGCACATAAAACAACACCATGGCAATTCTGCTGAAAACAGCGTCATTCCGGGTTAGTTCCATTCAAATCATACAAGTTAGAGTCCAAAAAAGGGCAAAATTGTTTGGAAAAGTAGATACGGCGGAGATGTATCAAGGCTCCTAGCAGGCCGAGAGGAAACGTAGGTTTCAGGCATTTTCATGAGCGAGCACCCACTCCCGCACCAAAGCGAGCAAGGGATAGGGTTTCTCTCCTAGCGTCTCACACCCAACTCATTCACGCCACTCTCCTTGATCCCTCTCTCTCCTACAACATCGAGGAATCTTGCAGGCCCGTCGCCTCTACGACATCGACGTAGGGCATTCTTGTCATTGCGTAGGTAGAACTCTCCTCCTTCCCTTTCTCTCCCATTTGTCCCCATCCCTCTGTTCTCCCTCCCATCCCCAGCTCTCTACCACTCATGATGCGCTCATGCTAGTTGTTCTCCAATGCAGATGGATGAAGAGCCGGCCTCCTCTATGCACGGACGGGAAAGAGGGTGTCCTCCTCCAACCGGCTGTGGCTAGCACCGAGCACTACATGGGCCATAGCAAGGTTCACACTTCGAACTAACCTTGAATTACTTATGCTCATAGAACTAGCCTTTAGTGGATGATGAGTAACTATTTAATTACTTGTACATGTTTAACTAACCTTTCCATAACCATACTCATGTAGGACCATCCCAATGATGTTGACTACCTCAATGTGCCTTTAGAAAATTATGTTCAGATGCTTGCTACCTTTGGGACTGGTATTGCTACAGGAAGATATGAAATGACATCCAATGAGGCTCTTGGGGTTCCTTAAATGGTGGGAATCTCAAAGGTTGTAGTATTATTTTTTGAGAGAAGGGTCGAAGTATTGTTCATTTAATCTCCCATAGAAACCAATGTAGTATGTCTAAAGTAATCTGAGTAAATGATTCTAGTGAGTTAGCCTACCTCTATGTCTCTACATATTAAAACTAGAGAATTTTATCTGGGAATGTCAAATTTTCTGACTTTCCCAGTGAACACCCTAATTAGCGTTAGATTGGCTGCAATAATCTTGGTGCATATTTATCTGTCGTAAGCACGATCATGTTCGCAGAGGTGAGGAACCTGGCAAACGCACCCACTCACATGCTATCACCTCCTCACCACACTTGCTCGTCGTCTCCATTCCCCACCGCGCGCTCTTCCATAGTTCTCTACCATCCGAGGGTTAACTTATCACCGAAGCCCTACATGTGCAGATCCGATGCCGCCACGGCTCGTCCATCTAGCGCCAGGCGGAGTGCTACTTCCTTAGGAGTTTTTGGGTTTTTCCCTAAAGAGGAAGATGATATAACACATAAGCAAAGTATTTCCCTCGGTTGATAACCAAGGTTTAATCGAACCAGTAGGAATCGCCAAGCTAGCATGGTAAATAGTGCAGGCACACAAACAAGAATAATACTTGCACCCAACTTGCACTACAAAAGAACACACATCCGTGACATTTTGTGCCGAACGAATATTTTTTCTGTCATACTTATGACACTTCTATGACGATAATTGTTACAAAACCCGGTATCATCACAGATGTGGTGGGCTCCTACTTCTATGACAAAAAATCATGACAGAAAATGGGCTTTTTGTCCTGGGCGGGCCGGAGACGCGGCTGCATGACATTCTTTGGGTCGTCCATGAAGGAAAAAACCATGGTAGAAGCGAGGGCGAGGAAAATATCGGGGTGTTCCCGGTTACAGTGGGTGGTCGAGGCCGAGTGATGCACGGAGGTTTGCGCGTTTCTCTCGTACACGCACGCGCGTGGGTTTGAGGCGTTGGGCTCTAACTGAACCCGAGCGAGGCGTTCGCCTACTGAACCCGAGCGATTGCACTGCAGGCTACGCGTTACTGAACCCGAGCGATCGATCGATGGCTGTTAACTGAACCCGTTCGAGCGATTCCTTCGCTACTGCTGCTAACTGAAGCCAACCGAAGCTGCCTCTGGATGAATAGTGAGCGCTGCTGGGGGGTTTGGATGAACAGTTCCCGGTGGGGGTGGATGAACAGGACCCCGTGGTGTTGCCTCTAGATGAATATGACCCCGATTGATCGAGCCAGTTGGGGCTGGATGAACAGGACCCCGTGGAGGGCTGGATGAACAGGACGACCCCGTGGAGGGCTAGATGAATAGTAGACGGCGGAGGGCTGGATGAACAGGAGCCCGTGTGGAGAGGGCTAGTTGAACAGTAGCCGGTGGAGTAGCACGCGGTGGAGGCTGGATGAACAGGAGCCCGTGGATGAACAGTCGCAGTTGGAGGCTGGAGGAGGTTGAAGGTGGATGAACAGTATCCCGTGGAGGCTGGAGGGGGTCAACGGTGGAGATGAACAATATCTCGTGGAGTCCTATTTTGCGGTACGCCACACCCCTCCCGATGAACAGGACCCCCGTTTCGACCGTAGCGCTCCAACACAAGTCTGTTTCCTCCGCTTTGCGGTACGCCACACCCCTCCCGATCAACAGGACCCCGTTTCAACCGTAGGAGGTCCATTTCCTCCGTTTTGCGGTATGCCAGACCCCTCCCAATGAATAGGATCCCGTTTCAAACATGGCCGGTTGAACACAAGGCTGATTCCTCCGTTGTGCGGTATGCCAGGACTCGTTTCCATCGGTTGTTCCGTCCAAGTCCTCCCGATGAACACGACGACGCATTCCATTCCGACCCAGCCGGTTGGCTCCCCATGAACACAACGATGATGATGTTTCTCCATTCCGACCCAGTCATGTATACGAGCCCTGGCCATACGTATGCGCGAGTAGGCATACGAGACCCTGCCCATATGTACATATGTGGTCGTATGTTCTTTCTTGCACATTGGTCGCTGTACGTACGTGTACATGCTACGTGTACGCCTCTACTATGACACGTGCACGCCTCTACATGGACCAGTATGTACGTACACGTTCGCGACCAGAATGACAACGCTACGTACGCTTCGACCAGGTGGGTCCCGACTGTCAGGCACTTCCTTGCGTGCGAAGATGTAGTTGGTGGGTCACAATAGTCAGGGGGCGAATCATTTTTTTGCCCGGATGCACTTCCTTGCGTGCGAAGATGTAGCTGGTGGGTCCCAGCAGTCAGGGGGAAACATTTTTTTTGCGAAATACGGTGGTCCGTCTAGTGGGTCCCCGCTGTTAGGTGGAGGAATAATTATTTTGCGCGTAATAAGGAGGCACTTCCTTGCAGCTGTCGTGGACCCACCTGTCAGCCTCTCCACGTACAGTACTCTTACGATGGAAGTCGGTCATTGACCACATTGACCACGCCGCGCCGAGAGCACCACAGCGGTGGACGACGGCGAGGCCTAGGAAGGGGACGATGCGAAGCCAGGGAAGACACGGTAGTGGATACCCACGCGGAGAGGAGTACAAGGGTTCACTGGTTCGGCTGCGGTGTGAGGCTGCCGTCGCCGCAGAATAATAGGGGTGTGGGTGAGTGGAGGGATGGTCTGGCCAGCGGTGGGAGTAGTAGGGGCGGTGAGGCCTCCGCGGCAACACAGCCGGCCACGGGAGGCAGGAGCAGGCGGCACGACCGGCGCTGCTTTGGGCGGTTGGAGCAAGAAGACCAGAGGTTGAAGAAGCACGACAGCCGTTGGATGGACATCGTACGGTCATTGAAGCTATAATCGTTTATATTGACTAAGTTGACAAAGCCCTTGGTACGCGTCAACTTAGTAGGCCCATGGGTCAGCTTCCGAAATGGTGCGCCCTAGATGTCAGGGGGAGGAATCATTTTTTGGGCGGGTGAAGCTAGAATATCCGAGATTGAAGAAGAAGCACGGCATCTGTTGGATGGACATCCAACGGCCACTTCTGCTAGAACCGTGTGTTGACTATAAGTTGAAAAAGCCTTGCATACGCGTCAACTTCTTTTTTGGGGGGATGCGTCAACTTAGTAAGGCCACAAGTATGTGGTAGAGAACTTATAGCCCATTTGAGATTTGTAAGAATGTGCAGCCAATTTTTGAATTCTAATGGAATTTACTATAGCCCATTTACAGTTTGTTAAAAGTATAGCCCATTTCAACCAACCGTTCAAAACAGAATTCAATAAAATTTCCCACATTTTGATGGGATCCGAAATATTTTTATCCCGAAATTTCTAGTCAGATTAAATACAATTTCAATATAAATTTATATTACGGCAAAATCCAACGAAACATTGCGCTCACAACAATTAATGAAATTAAAATTTTCAATATCCAAAAATAATATTTTATAAAGTAATTATGTGTTTGGTGCATTTTTTGTAGTTACTGCCCAATTTTTATAATTACATCCTATTTATTATTTCTTAAAGCCCATTTTCTTGTTAAGCCTAATGCATCCCTCCTAGGAAAGATTTGCAGCCCAGCGGGGCGGAGAATAACAATTTGACCTTGCCTGGGTATTCCTAAAAAAATATAGATGGGCTAGCCATTTTCAGCTTGAAAAAAATTAATATCTAGGCTGGATATCTGGCTTGGGCTAGACGGGCCATAGCCCGCCCAGTTAATACCTGCAGCAATGTTTTTCTTATTATTCAGAGGAGAAAAAATAATATTTGGGCTAAACATCGCTCAAGAAAAACTCTTCAGTGCTCACACCTCAAAAACACGAATACTGCTCGAGCTGCTTGGTCCCAGCTGTTGGCCGCTTCTTGTGCAATTCTCTCGTTTATTGACTACATAGGTTGACAATGGTGTGGGACCGTGATGTCAGGAAACTAGGAGGAAGCAAAAAAATTATAGTTTTATATACTAATAAGGAGGCACTTGCGTACGTGCGGCTATGGCCCTGGTGGGTCCCCACTGTCATCCTCTCCAAGTAAAGTCATCTTCTCATCATCATGTCCGTTGACCATGTCGACAACGCGAGATGGCGGTGCCACGGCGAGCGCAACAACTTGAAGGACGACGGAGAGGGCCTCGCGGGCCCTACAGATGGTCTGATACAGCGCCCGCTGCTCATTCGGGAAGCCAGGATCATAGGGCCACATGTCCGCGAAGGCATTGTCGTTCGCTTGTTCACCGGTGCTCGTTGAGGAGACGAAGGTTGCAGCACAGGTCCTCCTGCACTGGTAGCTCTTCCGCCATTAGGGCGTCAAAGTGCGGCCGCACCTGCTCTATGGTGAACACGGCATGAACCAGCTTGGACAGTGGCGCCGGCTCCTAGTCGGAAGCTACGTCCATCGTCTGATTGTCGTCGCTCAGCTTGGCAAGCTAGCTGGCAAGCCAGCATGTCCGGCTGCTGGACCGACCCACTGCCAAGCATGAGTCTGACTGCCCTGGCCCACCCAAACCGCCTCCCTCCCCCGCGCACGCTTTCCACCCGAAACGGTCAGCGCCGCCCGCCCCGCTTCCCGGTGCAGGCGATTGCTCCGCCTTCCAACGAAACAAGTGTCGTCCGTCCGTCCTTCTGCCGCCCATATTAATGATACGTGGTTGCCGAGGCGGCTACTCCGGCGCCACACGTCTGTCCCTCCGCCGCCCACCATTGCTATATAAACTGCTCCACCGGCCATAGCCGCAGTCATCCGCATCCGTTCCCTTTCTCCTGTCCACACCACTACTCCCCACCATGACTTCCTCGCACTCCAGCACTCTTTGGGACGGGCGAACGATGGACCACAAGGAGATGACAGCCATTGCTACCGATTGGCTGGCCAGCAGGCAGCCGGAGGACGACAACGTCCCAATGGAGAACATGGTAGTCGACGATCCGGCGCCAACCCCCTTCTTCGCGCCATCCTCGCTGGTGCATTGCACCATGACCATCGGCGAGGCCCGTGCCCAATATATGGACACGGTGAGGCAGAAGCGCGAGGAACAGTTCCGGGGGGCAGGCCGCCGCCGCCTACAACCACCATCTCCTCCAGGAGCACCTGCAGGCGGAGGAGTAGATCGCCGCGGAGTGGGCGGAGCAGGAGGCGCTGCTCGACTCGTACCGCTCCGCCCGCGAGGGCCGCCTCAAGCGCTAGCGGTACCGCACGCGGGTGGCGGAGGCTGCGTCCGCCTACAAAGAGGGCGATGAAGTGGGCGAGGCGCTGTTTGGCGAGACCAAGGATGAGGCAGAGGACAATGTCGGCTCCGACGAGTCCCTTCTCCGCTGGCATTGATGAGGCCCTGCTCTGCAGAGGCCCCACGGCGCTAACAACAAGGAAGAGGACACCGCCGGCTCCACCGAGGCCCCACCTTGTCGGCAATGAGGGGGAGGATTTCCCCCGCTCCACTGAGGCATCGCCCACCGGTAATGAGACAGAGGACATCGCCGGCTCCACTGAGGCCCCGCCCCACTGCCAACGAGGCCGTGCTACACAGAAAACGAGGAAGAGTAGAACACGGTAGGTCGCCGCCGCTCGGGTCCAAGTAAGGCCACCGATGCTACCCTCCGGTTGCTGGCACTGAGTTGTACATCATGGAGCAATTCTATGATTACAGGATGATTGAAGAGCGCTCCATGGTTGAGCAAGCTCATGAGATACAGTCATTTGCTAGAGAACTTGAGCACTTCAGTTGTATGCTACCGGACAAGTTTGTTGCCAGAGGTATCATCACTAAGCTTCCTCCTTCGTGGATCTCATTGGCACTCTTGATGTCGAAGAAAAGGAGAGAGCAAAGGACACACGTGCTCGAGGAATTGAGGGAGGATCTAGTTCCAATCTGGTACATAAGAAGAACTTCCAGCCCCACAAGTTCAAGAACAAGGGCAAGTTTGATGGTAAAGCAAAGTTTGATGGGAAGAACAAGGCTGTGCAACACACGAACTTCAAGAAGAAGAATGACAAGAAGAAAGGTGTTTGTCATGTGGGGATCCTGATCATTGGGCTCCTAGTTGCCCTAATCGCTTTTGACAAGCTAGGCGGGCTGACTACTGACGGTCGGTTAGCTTCTTGGTGACGACGTGGAGTCGAAGAGCTATGTTGGAGAAGGACGCTGCTTCTACTTAACTGCTAGTGTAGTTAGCTGACTGACACGTGGGCCCAACAGGCATCTAGGCCACATGTCAGTTACGCAACTGCACCTACAGTTAAGTCACTGAAGCTTCTGTTCAGCTCAGCCGGACAGAGGTGGGTAGTTTCGGTTAATTAATTATACATCCAGCGCACCCCTTTTTAGTTGAAGAATGTGTGAGATGTAATGAAATCTGGCATGTTTATATGAAATATGACTGTGTATGAATGAATTTATTTTGATTAGTTTGAATTCTTGTATCACTGGCATTGGATGAACATGCAAAACAATACGTACTAGCATTATTCCCAGGGTGATCACCGCGTTTGCAGCAGTTTCACATGTACTCCCTCCGGTCCTTTTTAGTCTGCATACAAGTTTTGTCTGTAGTCAAAGTATCTCTACTTTGACCAATCTTATAGAAAAAAGTATGCACTTTCACAATGTGCAAAGTAAAAAGGAACAGAAGGAGTACAGAGAGTTTGAGCAGCTTTTTAGCGTTCATGTACATTGCAATCAAACACACAAGCCTGGCAATTCATAGAGAACATTCAAAACAATTGATGATTATGCATCTCAGCGATTCACATGTCAGAGCCAATATTTACTTCACAACTAAAGAATAAAGAAAAAATGGATCCCTCTGAGCTGAAGTTAGTTTGGTCTTGTGGGGGGTAATGTAACCATCCTTCAACTGCTCCTTCTGATGAGAAGATAGACAGGGCTTCTTCATCCTGGCATAATCGGAACTAGTCACTTCATGTACTCCATATTCTTCTTCAGAGGAGGATGATCATGTTGTGCAAAGACAAGAGGACAACTAAATGCTAGCATCCCTGTTTGCTCGAAAAAAAGGAAAGAAATATTTAAAACAACACAGATGAAGCACTTCTCAAGGAGAATACCACTTTTTGATGACAATATCTAAATAGTAGCACAACACCAATAGAGATGACAAAGCTCAATCATATGGATGAAATCAGTGGGCGAGTACCAACCTTTGTCAGGAGGCTTATTGTGTATAGCATACAGATGAAGCACTTCTCCGGAACCATCTGTTGCTATATACTGTGGTGGTCATGCTTACTGTATACTCCTGATTAGTTTAATGTTTCCAACATCTTCTTGTGCAGTTCCACTAAAATATATGGTATCTTCAAATAAGATCCCTGTTTGCACAAGTAGGGATAATTACGTATTACATTAAGAGTGGCATCAAATCAGTGGCAAAACAATTTCTCGTTCCAGCCATAGCAATAAATTAAGATGCAAAAATATATCATTACTTGTGTCATCACAGTTCTAGTGCTTCATTACAACACCGGGAGTTGATTTTTGTTTTTCTTCCGCTTGTTCTTCCCCTTGGTTCAATAACAGACAAGCTTCGCCTTCAATGTAAGAGTTGGCATGTCAATTAGGTTGCACAAGTATAGCACTAAACAATGACATTAATTTTCTGATGAAAGTGGCAAAATACAGGACAACAGTTGTGAAATATCCTTGTCTTACCTCAATGGGATATTACGGTGCACATACAGATTGGAAGTCTTGTCTCCATTTGTGCTGTTCACTAAAATCAAGCAACATTACCGTACAAGTAGCACAACATATGAAAGCACACTGCAGAATCATGTGAAAGAAGGCTAGTACTAACCTCTCATGACGCGGAATTCAAACAACTCACAAGAAAAAGATCTGAACCAAATTTGCCAACACTCATAGGAAGTAAGATCTCCTCTTGTGCAGTTCCACTAAGATCAAGCAATCAAGCAACGTTGTCGGTGTGACATTTTGGTTGAATTGCACAAAACACTCTTAAAACAAAAGTGTTTTGTGCAGTGCAACAAAAGGTCACAATGGCAATGAGGTGAAGTAGATAACCCTGTTTACACAGAGGTGCAAAGGAAACAACTAGTGGTCAATAACGGTGGATGACACATAAGCCAACAAAAAGAAGCACCTACCTTATCTAAATGGGAAAGAAAGCAAGACATTAGCATTTCTCAAACGGTGGCATTGATTGATATTAATAGAGAGATTATATTAACAATAAAATTCGTTAAACATGTAACTTGCTTTAAACTGTGGCATTGCATCAATTTTCCAGCGGCATTATTAGAGGGTGTTTGTTTACAGGGACATTTTGGTGGAGGGACTAAAAAAACTCCGTGTCAGTCCCATCTAAACCAAACAGGAGGGACTTTTAGGGACTAAAAGTGGGCATTTGGGACTAAAGAAAGAAGACCCTGAGGGAGAGTCTTTTTGGGACTTTTTCCAATAGTTGCCCCTGCCACGCATCGCACCTTGTCTCTGTTAGTTCATTACTAAGGGTAACATGGTCTTTTAGCATGTCATTTAATAACCTCTACTCCATGTTTAGTCCCTGGAACCAAGCAGGTAGGGACTAGTGAGTTTTTAACAACAGCTAAAGAGTTGCACGGGACAATGGATGCACCAGCACCATGTGCATCTATTGCAACAAAGAACAAACAACCAAGGAGCATATTTGTGTTGGTCCCAGTTTTGTTATCTTTAGACACCTTTCCCTATGTGAGCACAACAAATCTAGTCCTGCTCAAACTCTACAACCTTATCCCCCAAAACAAAAGATCAGTTTGCTACAGATGTGTGTATTGCATTTGTCATTGTTTTCCCTTTTCGACCAACGTAGGTGCTGGATAGCCAGTCTGTACTAGTACTTTCCCCCTTCCTTTCCTCTTTGAACCACGTCCTAGATTTATGCTATACAACTTTCCCCACTACTTTCCCTCATTCATTTCCTCTTTGAACCGCGTGTTAGATTCATGTGATACAACTTTCCCCACTACTTTCCCCCTTCCTTTCCTTTTTGAACCACGTCCTAGATTCATGCTATACAACTTTTCCCACTACTTTCCCCCATTCCTTTCCTCTTTGAACCACGTCCTAGATTCATGGTATACAAATTTCCCCACTACTTTCCTGTTTGATCCAACACCTATATTCGAGTGCAGAAGCGGAAAAGGCCCACATGCAGCTAGAGCAATGCATGTGGAATAAGTAAATTATACCTTAAGGTTCTTGGGGTGTGGTTCTGTGGGCGACCGGAGGCCGTTCGGCCCACACTACATATGGCTGCAAAGAAGAAGGGGTCGGAGGCCCTCCCGCGTCGCCGCTGGGTGAAAGTGAACAGCTGCACCAGTAGTGGATTCCCTCCCTCGCCGACGGCGACAGTGTTAAGACTCCTTCCCTTCCCGGCGGATGGATCCTGCCGGCTCTTTGACCAGCAATGAGGGGAGAGAGAGAGGCCAACAAAGTCTTGTTTAGATCTGGAAAGGGTGAGAGAGTGTGAAGAGAGCAACTACAAGCAGACCAGCAGTGAGGGGGAGAGAGAGAGGCCAACGAAGTCTTGTTTAGATCTGGAGAGGGCGAGAGAGTGTGAAGAGAGCAACTACAAGCGCTGAGGCTCCGGCGTGTATATATATATACTGGAGAGAGTGTGAAGAGTGCAAACCCTAGAAAACAAGCGCCGAGGCTGCAGCTGATTGTATAGCTCCGTATCCATCCATTTTGAGCAGTCAAAGAATCCTCCTGGCATGAATTATGCTCAAGTGTAGTTATTGAACCCGAGATCTCAAGTTTGATGAGCGAACAAGCTAACCAGCTACATAACCCTCCTGTTATGTTCAACGAGAGGAAAATAACCTTTTATACATTCCTGTATTTGTGTGACAAGCATGCCGTGTTCTTTTGTGTGGGAGTCATTGGGATTTAAATCATAATCGTGTCATGTGGCTTTGGTGGTAAGACTATCCTTAGTGGTGCAGAAATAATGCAGCCTTAGTCACCTTACCTCTCTCCACGTAGTACGTTGGGTCCCACCAGTCAGAGGGTGAAACAAACAAATTAATAAGAAAAATTAAAAGCGCCAGTGGTGTATCTTACCTCACACATCTCTCTACTGCTCGGGAACACTATCCAATTGATCCTTTGTTTGCTCACGTACTATTTTAAGTGAATCCTTATTATAACATGCACACAATTTTGGGCACTTGTATTCAACCTAAGTTAGTGTGCCACCGTATCTCGTACGACTCCCTCCGTGTAGGTGTAATAAGTCACGTTAGAAGGTGCAGCGGGACCAAGGTGCAAGCAGATTGGAGGAGAAGGAGAAACTTGACCGATCATTCCTCCAATCAAAGCCCTGATTTATGTCTCTAAACGCAACAATTAATCCAAACAACTTAGAGATGCCATTTTAGCTACCATGCAGGGCCACGTATTAACTCGCATGCAAGCCGACTTTGATTTCTTGACTGATCAATGAGTAGTTGCGCTCCATGCATTGGGTTTCCGAGGGAGATAACAAGGCAGAGTAAGGAGCGTTTGGATACATTGCTTAGGCTGGTCATAGTGGTGAGTAACTTGGACTAGTAACATGCATATGTTACTAGTCTATGTTACTACTACGCGAACTTTGCCGTCGGAAGCGGGCTGATCTGGCTCTCCTGAGCTAGCAAGGTTTTTCTAGCCCACCCAAGCTAGCTGGCCCACAAAAGCTAACATATTTTAACAGTTCCAAACGCCTAACCTTGCCCGACTATGCTATAAGTTGTTTTTGCTAAGGATCCAAGCGCTCCCTAAGTAACAACGCTCGCTAGCAACGAGGCCAGGAGGGGATTGAGATGCGAAGTTAATGGACGACACCTAAACATTTTGGGAATATCTGATTTCCATAAGATGACTTAACACCTAAACGAAGGGAGTACTACTCCTCAGTCCAGGTTTGATGGAATATTCGTCACCTCTTCGCTTCTTGTACGTACTCCATTTGTATCTCACTTCCCGTGGCTTCGCACTCGCACGATTTTCCTATTCTATGAACCTGTGTGTGTGCGTGCGCGCGCGCGCGCGCGCGTGTGTGTGTGTTTAACAGCATGTGTGTGTTAGAGAGAGCAACAGATCGACCTACTCCTACATAGAGATGGTGTGTAGTGTACGATTTTAGCCGCGAGAGTCGGTGCATCCTCTCGTTTCCAAGTGTCCGGTAGGGACAGGCGGACAGCTGCCACGCCTGCTCCTGACAAGCCTGTCCCACCCAAAGCCCCTCCATCGCCGGCGCGTGCTTCCCGCCCGAAACGGTCAGCGCCGCTCCACAAAACCGGTGCCACATTCATGCCCGGGCAGAGGGACGCGACCTCTCACTGTCACCTACGTTGAAGGGAGAAGCGGATTCAAGAGTGATGGTTGCTTCGTCCGTCCAACTTGCTGCTGGGTCTATGTGATTTGACGGCTCATTGGGCATTATTACTGAGGTGGTAGGACTGTTGGATGTCCCACGCTTTCGGTGAAAGGAGGTACTACTAGATTGCAATTTTCTCCATTCTTACGGCGGAGGAGTGCAAGAGCAGTGAAAACACACAGGCTCAGTGATTACATGGCCCACCTCACACTATCACCATATTTTCTGGACACCGTGCGACACCTAACTCTTTACATAGTACTCCCCCCGTTCCTAAATATAAGTCTTTGTAGAGATTCCACTAGGTGGACTACATACGGAACAAAATGAATGAATCTACACTTAAAATGCATCTATATACATCCGTATGTGGTTCATGGTGAAATCTCTACAAAGACATATATTTAGGAACGGAGGAAGTACTAGTATAGTATGTACTATAATTTATCAGCGAGATAGTACAATGCTATGAAGCTTCCAGCTTCTGTTACATGTATCTTGCGTCCAAGGTTGCCCGTTGCAACATTTCATCAAATACGAAGGATACTAACATGCATGCTATTGCATCTCAGTGATTAACAGATCATAGCAAATATGTACCCCCTCTGTTCCAAAATAAGTGTCTCAACTTTATGCAGGGAGTGTTTGTTTCCAGGGAATTTTTAGTGTAGGGACTAGAAAAAAGTCCCTCTTAGAGACTTTTTAACCAAACAAGAGGGACTACTAGGGACCAAAACTTGATTTTTGGGACTTAATGAAAAAGACTCTCAAGGAGAGTCTTTTTTGGGACTTTTCCAACAATGCCCCTCCCTGCACCCATTGCCCCGCCGCCCCATGGTGTTGTTTGGTTGTTATTTTTCTGTATACTGGGGGTAACATGGTCATTGAATAACCTCTAGGGAGGGACTAGGGACATTTTAGTCCCTGAAAACAAACAGGGAGGGACATTTTAAGGAGTAGGGACTTTTTAGTTGGGACTAGAAAAAGTCCTAGGACTTATGAACCAAACAGGGCCTCAATATGGACTACATACAGAGCAAAATGAGTGAATCTACACTCTAAAATACGTCTATATACATCAGTGTTTGGAGTATGTACTAGTAGTTCATATTGAAATCTACTAAAGGACATATATATTCCAAATAATATGATGATCTCTCTAACCAAGGTAGCAGGGACGAGGAGTAAACGGAGGGAGTAGTACAATTTTCTCCTCGTCCTATGAGCCACCGCGCGCGTGGGCGAGGGAGCGGGCGTAAGGCGTACAATACTACTACTAGTAAGCAAGCTTCACCTCATCATGCGAGCCACCGCGCCCGTGGGCGGGGAAGATGGCATACTAACCAAGCTTTTCCTCGTTCTGTGAGTTGACGGGACACATCAAAATTACTCCAGTGTATAGAGCCTTGCCTCTAAGGTAGGCCCCACATGGTTTGCCTCTTTTTTTAACATAACGCGTCAATTCGCAATTTGTTTGTTCACCCGTGGTAGACGATCCTCCCTCCATCTAGTGGATAACCAGTACACGTGTCAAATTACCACGTGGGCTGCCTTTTTGTACAGAAATGAGCTCCACCGTGTACCCGCGCGGGTGTGGTTGGGAAAGAGACGGGAGTACGTGCGCCGTGCGTGCACCTCTTCTCTTCGTGCACGTCCCCCACCTACGTGGGTGTGTGTGAGAGATACAAACCTAGACAAATGGCTTGTGCATTTGTGAGTGTTTTTTGTTTTGGGGGGGGGAGGTTGATTTCATGAATGTATTTGTGGGAATATGTGTCGATGACATCTCAAACAAAATTTTGCATGCAATGTGTGTGAAATGGAGGCCTATCCATATCATATATAGAGGGTCGGGCGATCCACGAGAAGAGAAGGAGGGGTCATAGATATCGATAGAGTCGAAGCGAGGATCAAGTGGGTGGGTGCGAGATCGATGAAGAGAGCCATCGAAATTGTGTGTGTGTGTGTGTGTGTGTGTGCGCAAGTCAAAGATATAGGGTGACTGACCTACCGGAATGTCAGAGGGCACAGGTCAAGTTTGCGTGTGGCAGGGAGACATGACTAGAGTGCTCGATGTATCGGTGTGTGTGTATGTGAGGGGGTGGGGGAGGGGTAGGCAGAGGCCTAACTATAGAGGTAGAACGACTCGTATATGTGTTGAGAAGGAGAGACCCAGCTATGTCTTGAGGGAGATCGGTTGACATCCATACATAACTGAAGGACGGGAAATAGGATGGGACAGAGAGGGAGGGAGAGGGGTAGAGTGTTGGATGGGTGATGGAGTTGCTTCTCGGAGATGGTGGGAGAGGCCTGCTAGACAAACTGAGGGTGGAACTGCAATATTATCAATAAGAGTGGGGATGTGTTTCTGTGTGTGCCTGTGCATGATAGATCTGTCGAGACGCATCCATGGATGATGAAGGGGAACCATGTGTTTGGTAAGCAAACCTAACTAGATCGGTAGATCAATTGTTGTTTGTCGGAGGAAGGGAGAGACATAACTAATGAGGTAGATCGATCGACGTGTGGGGAAAACGAGTTATAAGACCTAGCTAGCTATATGTATAGAGGGAGATCGGTCGGTGTACGTCCATTTGTTAGAGGCAAATAAGGCCCGGCGATACGGATAGACAGAGAGAATGGAGCTAGGAAGTGGTGCGAGAGGCCCAACTACTAGCTAGATAGGGGGAGTGTGCGGTTGTGAGATTGATGAAAAGAGGGGCGAGAGTTTACATGTGTGTGGGACCGTATGAGAGACACAAGGCAAGGACACATAAAGGAGGAGATTGAAGGTGCGTGTGTATGTTGTAGGCAGACATCGCTGGAGAGGTTTATCGATTGGTGTGTGTCGGAAAGGAGTTGTGGAGACTGTGGGAGAATGACCTAAAGAAAAAAATGAATGTGCGCGATGGATAGAATGCTGAGGGAGGGGGAGGGCGAGGAGGGTGTGTGCATGCACGAGATAAAGTTAGTGGTAGCTACAAAGGTTAGAGGATTGTGTGGGTGTAAGAGACTAACAAAGATCATAATTTGATATGAAAGTGGATTCATATATTTGAATAGGATCTCATAGTGTTTTAAACATATGCATGCATGAATATAGTGAAGGAAATATGCCCTAGAGGCAATAATAAACTTATTATTTATTTCCTTATATCATGATAAATGTTTATTATTCATGCTATAATTGTATTAACCGGAAACATAATACATGTGTGAATACATAGACAAACAGAGTGTCACTAGTATGCATCTACTTGACTAGCTCGTTGATTAAAGATGGTTATGTTTCCTGGCCATAGACATGAGTTGTCATTTGATTAACGGGATCACATCATTAGAGAATGATGTGATTGATTTGACCCATTCCGTTAGCTTAGCACTTGATCATTTAGTATGTTGCTATTGCTTTCTTCATGACTTATACATGTTCCTATGACTATGAGATTATGCAACTCCCGTTTACCGGAGGAACACTTTGTGTGCTACCAAACGTCACAACGTAACTGGGTGATTATAAAGGTGCTCTACAGGTGTCTCCGAAGGTACTTGTTGAGTTGGCGTATTTCGAGATTAGGATTTGTCACTCCGATTGTCGGAGAGGTATCTCTGGGCCCTCTCGGTAATGCACATCACTATAAGCCTTGCAAGAAATGTGATTAATGAGTTAGTTGCGGGATGATGCATTACGGAACAAGTAAAGAGACTTGCCGGTAACGAGATTAAACTAGGTATTGAGATACCGATGATCGAATCTCGGGCAAGTAACATACCGATGACAAAGGGAACAACGTATGTTGTTATGCGGTTTGACCGATAAAGATCTTCGTAGAATATGTAGGAGCCAACATGAGCATCCAGGTTCCGCTATTGGTTATTGAACGGAGACGTGTCTCGGTCATGTCTACATAGTTCTCGAACCCGTAGGGTCCGCACGCTTAAAGTTTGGTGGCGATCAGTATTATGAGTTTTTGTATTTTGATGTACCCAAGGTAGTTCGGAGTCCTGGATATGATCATGGACATGACGGGGAGTCTCAAAATGGTCGAGACGTAAAGATCGATATATTGGATGACTATATTCGGACACTGGAAGTGTTCCGAGTGGTTTCAGATAAAAACCGGAGTACCGGGGGGTTACCGGAACCCCCAGGGGAGTTAATTGGGCCTCATGGGCCTTAGTGGGAGAATAGGAGGGGCAGCCAGGGCAGCCGCGCGCCCCCTCCCCCTCTAGTCCGAATTGGACAAGGAGGGGGCGGCGCCCCCTTTTTTCCTTCTCCTCCTCTCTCCCTTCCTTCCCTCTCCTACTCCAACAAGGAAAAGGAGGAGTCCTACTCCCGGTGGGAGTAGGACTCCCCCCTTGGCGCGCCCTCCTCCTGGTCGGCCACCTCCCCCTTGCTCCTTTATATACGGGGCAGGGGGCACCCTAGAACACACAAGTTTATCTGTTGATCTATTCCAGCCGTGTGCGGTGCCCCGCCACCATATTCCACCTCGGTTATATCGTAGGGGTGCTTAGGCGAAGCCCTACGTCGGTAGCAACGCCATCATAGTCATCACGCCGTCGTGCTGACGGAAATCTCCCGTGAAGCTCTGCTGGATCGGAGTTCGCGGGACATCATCGAACTAAACGTGTGCTGAACTCGGAGGTGCCCTACGTTCGATACTTGGATCGGTCAGATCGTGAAGACGTACGACTACATCAACCGCGTTGTGCTAACGCTTCCGCTTTCAGTCTACGAGGGTACGTGGACACACTCTCCCCTCTCGTTGCTATGCATCACCATGATCCTGAGTGTGCGTAGGAATTTTTTTGAAATTACTATGTTCCCCAACATATAGCGGTGATACGCGTGTTGTGGTTTTGCACATGTTATACCATAAAGTGATAATGCATGGCGTTTGCAACTCACAGCTAAATGTTGAACAATCTAAACCATACTATACATCGAACAATCTCACATTTTATTTGAATTTGTGATAATGTGTGGCGTTTGCAGCTTACAACTAAATATCAAACAATCTAAACAATACTATATATCGAACATTCTCACATTTTATTTGAATTTGTGGTAATGTGTGGTGTTTGCGACTCACATCTAAATACTTGTAGGCGTAGGGGGCGGGGCACCATACATAATGTGATAAACACATTATACATATGGGACATGGTTTAGATTATGAAGATCTAGCTAGAGCTTGAAATGTACTATGATTTGAAATCAACATATATATATAGTGGATTCAAAAAATCGAGTTCAAGTTCATATAGTACACATAGTTCATATGTAACTCGAGACTAATCATGTGGTGTGCTGTGAAGATAATACACAAACGATGGTTTAACTTGACAATAATGATGATTGTAGATCTTATTAAAACAGAGAAGCGAATTCAAATGCTTTGACTTCACAACAATCATTATTGTAGATCTTATTCAAATAGAGAAACGAATTCAAATTTAGTTCATATTGAAGCGATAGTATATACGTTTGGAATGCACTAAAACGTTCATTTGAGTAGTAGGTTGCATGCATTATACACGTAGCGAAATATTTTAATTGAACATAACATGAATTCAAAGTTTTGAATGACATTTTTAGTGCAAATTGATTTGGTACAGTACACATTAGGCTTGTCCAAAAATTTCAAACCGCGCCTTGTTAGCCCGAAATATTTAAGATATATCTTTGTCTCGTTGTGCTCCGACAACACCCTCCGTCTCAACCCGCGCCTTGCTATTCCAAAATTACAACGCGCGTGAAAACTCCCACCTCCTGTGAAATCCTGACACGCGAAATGCTCGTGATACCCCTGAACCAAAAGAATCGCCTCAAATTGGTGGGGGTACTTTCATAACTTATCCCACATTTCGGACAAGCGTGTCCCTAAGCCATAGTTCCCCACTCCCATCCCATCTGTCCACCCATTCGTACACCAAGGCTGGGAAAACCCCCGAAGCCCCACACCCTCCTCCGTACGCCACCCAGCTGGAGGCTCTTCCCCGACGATGTCGTCCACAGCAACACCTCGATGTCCCTCATCCACCGTACCGGATGAGGATCCGTCGTTGATCTGGTCGTCCCGCCGGTTCAGCCACCCCGTCCTCCACCTCCAAGGAGCTGCTCCGATGTTCCCCTCATCTTTCGCGCCACCTCCATTCCCACACCGCCGTCTTCACCTACACCACCGGAAGAGCATCATCGTCACCGTTTCCTCGGATGAAGTTGCGGCCTAATCGGCGCCACCAAAGAGGTTGTACACTAATCGCCGCATTTTCTTGTTGATTCGATCTCACGGTGCTGCCGGCGCTCGGTCCCGAGCTGACATGGCGCGGCTCCATCCACGGCGGCATCGCCGGCCACTTCCTCCACGACGTCTCTCCCTCGGCGGTGACGTCCACATCAGTAGGAGCTGCTGCTGCTTTAGCTCTCGCTCGCGCTGCTGCTCTGCTCTTGCTCTCGGTCCCCTGTCTTTGTCTGCTCTTGCTCTTGCTCTTGCTCACGCTCTTGCTCTTGCTTGTGATGCTGCTCCGATTTAGCTACACTTCAGTCGACTGAATCGACTTTTGGGTCAGTCGATTTTCAGGGGGTGGGGGGCTCGCCGGAGTTAAGGAAGAACCAGCCACAGGGGGGAGGGGCTCCCCGGAGAGGTACCCCACTATCTATCTTAGGGTTCAGGGTGGGGGCGGTGGCGTGGGGATCACCGAAGAAAAAGCTCGGCATGGGGGGGCCTAGAGGGATGGTCGGGGCGGCGGCGGACCGGCGGTGGGGAGTGTTTTCGGGGCGGGCGGGGCGGCGCACCGCCGGCCGTGGGTGGCGGGGGGCGGCTGTTTGGCTGGTGGTGGCTGGCAGCTCAGGGGGGTGGAGGTCGAAGATGAACTGCAGGCCCTTGATTTCATATCCAACGGCTGCAAAATCGACTGACCAGAGATGAAAAAGTCAGTCGACTGACGTGTAGCCTCACCTCTAGTGCGTTCAGTTTTGACAGTAAAATTCAGTTTCGACAACAAAATTCTGTTTCGACAGTTAAGTTCAGTTTCGACAATTAAATTCAGTTTCGACAGTTAAGTTCAGAGATGAGCGGCTGATGTATTTTACATCTAGCACTTTGTGGTTATGTATTTTACGTCATCTATTGGAGATGCTATTAGAATTCCACTAAGGTTAACATTGTCTCTCTTGTCCTGCTTCAGCCTCGGCGTCGTACAACTCATCGGAGCTGCTCCAACAACGAAACCCTCCATCACAACGGAGCAGTAGCTCGGGCTCCATCTCCAGACGCCTAAGATCTTCTTCCCCTCCTCCGATAGCCAAGTCAGTCGGAGCATCCTCACGGCCAACCCAATCATGCTGAGATCGACATGGCTTCGCCAAAGAGGTTGTACACTTGTTGCATCTCTTTTTTACTCTACATGTTATATATATTGTCCAATGAGCACACGGAGTAACGGGAAATATGATTATTTTATCCTACTATATGACAAGCAGTGAGGTACCACGCAACTTAGCTATCCGTGATGGACTCTCTTGAACGCCATCATTATTTATCTCGCGCGTTTGAGTTGTGCATTTGTCGATGGCCCTGGGAGCTGAGCTAGTAGGGGCAGTGGCCTGGGTCCAAAGTAATAGAAGTAGCACAAAAACATTTTTGTAGTGTAGGATTTTCCTTGCTCAAGCCTGCCTACTAGAATCGCCAATGCTTGAAAGGAAAAGTGAGTGAAAAACATAGGAATTGGAAAGTTTCCTATGGTACTACTTTTCATGAATTTGGTGCAAAGGAATGGAGCAAAGAAAAACTGTAGGATTTATTCCTTTGGTGTCTCCTTGAAAGAAAAACCATAGGAATTTTAATTTCCACTTGTCCTCCTTTCCAAATTTCTATTCATGAAGCACAAGACTAAGAGATAGTAGCATAATAGCATTATAACCGTACATTTTCTTATGGTTTGACTTAATCTCACCATGCTTCTTTGCATCCTGTGTTCTTCCAATTCTTGTGAACCAAACACCCAGATTGGCAGAAATCCTCTGTTTTTAAATTCTTTGTTTTGCACGTGCATTCATATCCTATTCCTGTCTATTTCCTATCCATGCATTGTTAGAATCCTCAAATTCAAACAAGCCCTTACACAATTACTTCTGTTACAGATATGTGTCAAAGAAAACCTTGTGTGGTTTGTCCTGCTCCTGCGGTGCTGTGTTCCACCCCAGCTCAGCTGCTCCAACGACGGAAGGGTTCACCACAGCAGGGATCTGCTCTCCAAACTGTCTTTCGCTGCCTCGGATCTTCTTCCCCGCCGCCGGCAGCCACGACAACTGCATTACCATCATCAACTGAGCAGATGACCTTGAGGGCTACACGTGTCCGCAAGAGAGGTCGCACTCTTCCGTGTCTGCTTAGGTTATGCATCGCTTAATATGATGACATGCTACTTTATCATCGTGTTCACCTATTAGACTCCGAGTCACGTCCAAACTTATGCTGAAACTTGAGTTTTTAAATGGTTGTGGGGTACATATTGGGGTAGCAATCTGTACTATCTGTCTACTATCTGGTTAATCTTGGGTGTCTACTATGAGTTTCATGTTGGGTGCAAACAAACCTTAAAGGAGCCATTATCTGTATTTTTTAACTAAAGCTATTATATGCCTGCTATCATTGGTTTTGGGTCTATCCGCAGTTTGCTACCATCACCCTGGATTTGTGCATGCACTCCTTACACAATCTCACTATGTTTTATTCCTATGCATGTTAGTTATTGTACACAATGGAACTGAACATGTAGAGCAAAAGAGACGAGCCTTGTGTGGCAATAAAATTTCATGCAGACGTCGCTCCATGGTGGGCACAAAGGCAGCCCCCCCCCTCCACCCATTTCGGATCGTAGTCAAGAGGAAGATAACTGTTTTGAGGGGGATTCAGAAGTAGAAGACCACTCCTATTTACCCCATGAGGTCTTCGCTCTAACTTGGCATGTTGATGTTGGTAATATCATGCATATGGTTCATTGCATTGCTTACTGTATACATCAAAGATGGCATCTGCTTAGTTTAGACATGCTTTGTGTCAATGCCATCTGTTTAGTTTCTTTATCGTATATGTGAATCATGCAATGCCATCTTGTTTATCCAGGCATCATATATGTGAATTTTGCAATGCCACCCTGGTTAGCCAGTCATATTATATGTGAATTATATCATGACATCATTTTTTATTACGTGTTAAATTTGTCAACAATTTTAGTACATTCAATTACTCTTCCTGTGCATCATCCATTCGGCACCGGTCATGGAAAAATCTGGAGTGGAAACAAGGTCTTCAGAGCAGACAATGCTATCTGATGAAGCGCATGTCTTGCTGGTTATAGATAGCTCCTCAAAGGAGGATTCAGAGACAGATGACCAGTCCTACCCCCCCCCCCCCGAGGTGCATGCTCTAACTTGGCAGGGTTATATTGCTCATATCGTGCGTATGGTATCTTGCATTGCTATGTCATTTGGTTAGTTTAGACATGCTTTGTGTGAATGCCACATGTTTAGTGTCTAATTACGATATATGTGAATTATGCAATGCCATCTTGTTCCAAGACATTATATATGTGAATTATGCAATGCTATCTTGTTGCAAGGCATTATATATGTGAATTATGCAATGTCATACTGTTTAGCCAAGCGTCATATATGTGAATTATAGCATGATGTCCTTTTTTTGTATTTCTCATTGCTTTTGTCGACAATGTTTGTATATTCAATTGCTCTTCCCGTGCATCAGCCATTTGAATTGGTGATGGAGAAATCTGGAGTGAAAATAAGGTCTTCAGAGCAGACAATGCTACCTGCTGAAGCAGATATCTTGCTAGTTACAGATAGCTCTTCAGAGGAGGATTCAGAGGCATATGACCATTCCTATTATCCCCATGAGGTGTATGCTCAAACTTGGCAGGGTTATATTACTCATATCATGCATATGTTGTATTGCAATGCTTAGTTTTTACATCATATACACGATATTGAATGCCATCTCCTTAGTTGACACATCATATATGCGATTGCCCTCTGCTCACTTCCTCGGTATATAAATCATATATTTGAATTATATCATGCCATGATGTTTACATAGACAGCATGTATCTGAATTATGGCATGCCAACCCATTTTCTAAAGACATAATATAGTTATATCATCTCATCCTGTTTACATAGTCATCATATTTTGAATTATGTCATTCTATCTGTGAATTATATCATGCCATCATGTTTCCATCGACGGCATGTTTGTGATTTATGGCATGCCAACCACTTCAATAGACATATCGTATAGTTATATCATGTCATCCTGTTTACATAGTCATCATATTTTGAAGTATGTCATTCTATCCTGTTTAGTTAGCCATCATACATGTGAAATTGTGGCATGCTATCCTGTTTAATTAGCCATCATATATGTGAAATTATGTCCTGCTATTCTGTTTGGTTAGACCACATAAATGTGAATTATTTCATGCCTTGTTTTCTTTCCTACTATCCATTGCACCTGTCTATCTTACAATATATGTACATTCAATTACTTTTCTTGTTTATCAGCCATTTCAATTGGAGGGGGTGATGGCGGTATCTGTGGGAGTAAAAACACGGTCTTCAGAAAAGATCATGCTACTTGTCGATGGAGATAGAACCACAGTTGTACTTGCCCAAGAACTAGCCCCACCACACATAACCCAGACTCACACAGATTGTACCCCTACCCAGTTGGACAGAGAACCAGCTACACCCCTTCTAAACCCAATCCCAGTAGATAGTAACCCAGTTCCCGTTGACATAGCACCGTCTCCCACCACATAGCACCCAAACACGAGCAGTTAGTAAGGCAACTGCAGTGCCCAAAGCACGAGGACCACCACTCCGAACCCCAAGTCAACGCTTAAAGCAGAAGAAGAATTGTTCTCAGGTCAGGTTCCATAGCTATGGTTCATACTACTTTGCTCTTGCATCACTGTATTTACTCATACCAACTAATTTCAAATTTGAAGGATGCAATTGAAACTCCAATGGCGCAACAGGTATGTTTTAAACCTGTTTCTTTAACGTGTTTGCTGTTGTAACTTGCTCTATGTTGATTTCAGTTTCAATTGAATAAATAGTTATGTTCTCATGCCATGCACATTACAAGTGTTGTTATTGCTGTGTAGTTTCCCACACTTATATTTTGTCTAAGCTGCTTTGTCTTAAATAGATATGATTCGAACTATATCTATCTTGATTTGGCAACATAAACTAGAATGATATAGACCATACAGTGACCATACTACATAGATATATGTTTGTTTCATGTTGTTATCCTGTCTGCCTTACTACTGAACTGGTTTACCAAAATGAGTTTCATATGCAACATTGTAAACTTGTGATGTGTTTGTTTGTTTCTCTTTTAGAACGCGGATAAAATATTGGAGAAGAGTACCCCGTTATGCAATGGTAAAGGAAGTAATGCAGATAAGGTTCAAGATAGTGAGACATCCCTGTTGGTCTCCAAGAAAGCTGATAAAAACTATATTGAAGACACTGAGGCAACCCCAAAGTCATGTCTTGATGTAGTGTTCGAGTTACTGGCTACTACTGTTGGCACCAGCTCTTCGAACTTGCTGCCTGAATCAGTTCGGCTTCTTGAGTCTCAACTTCAAGTTGAAAGACATCGATCAGATGTTATGCGACAGGAAGCCGAAGGACTGAGGAAGTCCCTGCAGAATTCAGATGCATACTTTCTGGTGTAACAGCGAGTGCTGGAGGATTTAAGCACCAAACAAGAGAAAGTTAATAAGCTTGCTAAGCATCTTGCCAGCATTATGGGTACCCAGGATATTGTTTCTTGAGCTCTTCTGAAGTGGTTTCAGTTCTGGACTTGTTTTGCTGCGGCGTTTATATGCTGCTTTGTTCCCTATATTTGCACTGGTGGCGAACTTTGATGTCCAGTGGATGTAATATGTGTAATAGCCGTGATAGCCTAGCGTAAGTTGCTTGCTAATTTATTTCCTTATTGTCTTGTTTATTTGTTTTCTTGTAGTCAGTGCATTTCTTTTTCCGCGGTTTGCTAGTGACCGCAATAACCTATTTTTAAGAACTAGGCCACAATAACCATGGGCTACATATTTATTGTAGTTAACATGGGCCTCCTACGGGCCGTAGAAACATTGGGCCTTCTACGGGCCATAGACACAATGGGCCTTCTACGGGTCGTATCATCAATGGGCCTTCTCTGGGCCGTATGATCGGTTGGCCAAATATGGGCCAATAACAGACCACATTATGGTCGTAAATGGGCTAGAGTTGAAATCGTCCGTTCATGGGCCGACCATAACAGGGCGTCGTTAATCGGCCGTATTTGATGACGCTATGAAAATGGCCCAACGTATTAACGGGCCACAAACGGGCCGACTGTAACCATGGGCTGAATTTGGCCCACAAGCAGAAAATGACAGTAACAGGCCGTAAGTAAATGAATGCTGGAAATGAGCCCAAGAATAAATGGGCCCTGAGAAGGCCGAAAGATAACATAGCCTAGAAACGGCCCAACGGAATAATGGGCCGTTAATGGGTATAAAGTGATACACTGTTCATTACGGGCCAGTTTCACCATGTGCCATTAATGGGCCGCGAGTTACTAAGGGTCTCATATGGGCCGAAAGACGTCATGGGCCGGAAGTTAAAATGGGCTGGAATTATATTGGATGGCCCAGATGACACTACTGGGCCTAATTCGGATAGGCCATAAACGGGGCCTGGGTTTAGCGGGCTGTAAATGGGCTATATACGAACAGGCCGTTAACAGGCTTGCCGTGGGCCAGCCCGCCACCTTTGACCAAGTCAAACGGGCCGACCTTTTCACATGAATGGGCCTCTGTTGGGCCGTGCCACGTGTCGACGTATCATAGGCGCTTTGGGTCCAATGAGTGGATGACATCTGTCCCAACGGTGAGCTAACACGTGTTTCCTCCAGCCAATGATGATTTTACACGTAGAAAATCCCCATTGGTCAGGGCTGTTAACGGGTTATCGGATCCAAAACCGGACCCGATAGCTTAACGGCGTTCCGTTACGGTGAATGCCATGTGTCGGTCACCCTTGACGAAAGCACTTCTATGACGCGCGGTTTATCGTCATGGAAGTGGACACTTCCGTGATGATAATTTTGGTAATGTCATGGAACACTTCTACGACAGCACAAGTATGACTATCTTGATTCTGTCATAAATTTTTCATAGATGTACATGCATGACAAAAAACGTGACCTACTGTGACAAACACGTATCATCACGGAAGTGTATTTTTTTGTAGTGTTGTCAAGGGGATTGTCAAGCCCCTTGTCTTGCTAGTTACAAGATTAAAAGCAAATAAATAGGTAGTGATACGACAAAAGTAAAGGTAAAGAGTCGAGAGAGATTTTGTAATAGTTTGTATTGATGGAAGAATAGACTCGGGGGTTGTAACCCACAAGTATAGCGGATTTCGACAGTCTTCGAGGGTAGTATTTCACCAAATTTATTGATCCGACACAAAGGGAGCCAAAGAATATTTATAAGCTTTAACAGTTGAGTTGTCAATTCAACCACGCCTGAGAAGTTGTTTCTCTGCAACAAAGTATTAGTAGTACAGTAGTAATGATAGTTTTGATGGTACAGTAATAGTAGCAATAGCAATAGTAATGGTAACACTAGTAGTTTTGTAGTAGTAGGAACAGTAGCAGCAGTAGTAGTAACTTAGCAAAGACAATATGAGCAAAGTGTAGGCATGGAATAGCGATGGATATTTGGATGGCATTCATCATGTAACAAGTCACAAATTAGAGCGATACACTCCCGTGGCAGCGGGGTCCTGATGGAAATATAAGGGTAATTAAGGCGCTTCTTTTAATAGAGAACCGGAACAAAGCATTAACACATAGTGAATACATGAAATCCTCGAATTACAGTGATCCCAGAAAGTATCCTGATACGTTTTGTAATGTATCTATAATTTATGAAGGATTCATTGTCATGTTTACAATAATTTTATATGGCTTTGGTGCATTTTTACGTTATTTTCATGGACTAATATATTAACCAAGTGTCCAGTGTCAATTGTTGTTTTCTGCATGTTTTTTATTTTACAGAATATTTGTACCAAACGAAATCCAAACGGAACAAAACGTTTTGACATTTTTTCTGCAAGGAAAGAGACCCACGAAACTTCGGAGGAGCACCTGAAGACTCACATGGGCTCCATAAGGCAGGGAAGTGGTTTTCCTTCGGGTTGTGGGTTTCGTCCTTTCTAGGTGGTTTTTCCTTGGGTTTTTGTTTGTTTCTTTCCTATATGTGTTAGCTCAAGTACTTTTGGTTTTTCCATGGTCATTTTATCCGTTTTATGCAGGTTCCTCCTATTTTTTTCCATTCATTTTTCCTTTTTCTTCTTCATTTTTATTTATACTAGCAAAAGAGCATGTACATTGCAATGGGGTATGCATGATCTAGTCACTGATACTTAACTACGTAGCAAACACTAGACTTCGAGCTCCCTCCTCTTGTGTCAGTCATGGATGTTGCTGAGTTGAGCCAGTGTGACATAATAAGGTGGTGACTTAAAACTGTCATCTTCTTGAGAAGTGGGAGGATGACTCCTGCTCGTGGCTAGAATTTCCTCCTTTTAATACGTCCATATATACATGTTAAATTGTTAATGTCAATAATCTCACGCTTGCAATGAATCAGTATATAATTGCATATATCATGAATAGTCTAGAGGTTTGGAGGGATTCTAGAATAATCAGTTTTCCTAGAGAAGGAGAAACCTCTAGACTATTCGTGTTTTGGCGGTTGGTTGTGCACAATATGTCTCAGTCTCAATCTCAACCTTAGATTTCAGATCGGACGATACATATAGCCTGAAGGCAGGCACACCAGCATCACCAACTCGCATTTCTATAGGAGTAGAGATTTTCAATTTTATATTCTTGAACAAATAAAAAATAAATGAATACTTTTAAAATTCATGTTTTCTTCTAGACAAGAGAGAGAAATCAAAATATAAGAACATTTTTTAAATCTATGATTTTTTTCTAACATTATTTATATTTGAGAATAATTTTCAAAATATATGAACAAGTTTTAAATTTGACAGCATGTTTTGTAAACACAAACATTTCTGTAAATCAAAAACTTTTTTTGAAAAAACAAGAACATTTTTAATTTGAAAATGTTTTTTAAAATTCACAATTTTCAATTTGTGACTATATTTCATTTTTTAAAAGCAAAAATTTAATGACTTAAAATATATTAAAAA
This sequence comes from Triticum aestivum, assembly GCF_018294505.1. Taxonomy (NCBI): domain Eukaryota; kingdom Viridiplantae; phylum Streptophyta; class Magnoliopsida; order Poales; family Poaceae; genus Triticum; species Triticum aestivum. The sequence goes on from NC_057806.1 coordinate 598,177,175, forward strand.
TTTATTATGGTATGTAATTTTTATATTACAAAATTCAGTAGCAGGTTTTCTTGTTGAAAAATCAAAAGGAAAAAAACCTAATGGAAGAAAATCGCATCGGCAGTATAATGTCTCCAACGGGCAAACAAGTGAGAGCCCTCAATGCGCTTGCTCGACTGTTTGATGCAGTGAACCCAAAATCACTAATTAAGGTGTACTTCTTTTAAAGATCATTTCCACTTTTTCAGGTTGTGACAAGTGGCACACTGCAAGTGCGCTACTTGTCGCAACTTGGAAGTTTTCTCTTTTTTCATACATTCGTTTATTCAAAAAGTTTTAGGTCTTAAACCGTGCATCCAAATTTCGATCCGTTTTCATCATTAGATTTCTCGCGTTGAGATTTTTAAAACTAGACCCCATGTTGATATGTTTTGACGGATTATTTTAAAAAAACGGACAAAAAAGGCACGACTGTGCCTCTCGCGGAAACAAAACCATGCCTCGCGGAAGAAAAAAACACAGAAAACGTGTTTTTTCCTTTTCAAAAGAGGCACGGCCGTGTCTCTTGCGGAAGTAAAACCGTGCCTCTCACGGAAAGAAAAAATGTAATAGAAAACGTGTTTTTTCCGCTTCCAAGAGGTACAGCCGTGACTCTCGCGAAAGCAAAACCGTGCCTCTTGTAGAATTAAAATCGTGCCTCTCACGAAAGGAAAAAACAGAAAACACATTTTTTGTGTTTCTGAGAGGCACGGCCGTGCCTCTCGTGAAAGCACAACCGTGCCTCTCACGAAAGCAAAAACCCTACCTCTCGTGAAAAAAAAATTAGAAAATGTGTTTTTTTTGTTTCTGAGAGATACGGCTGTGACTCTCGTGAAAGCAATACCGTGGCTCTTGTAGAAAGGAAAAACATGTTTTTTCGCATAAACAAAAAATTTCAAAATCTTGGCCCAACGAACCTCGAACATGAGCTACCTGGTTTTCCTACAGGTTGTGCGCGACATCTATGTGTGCGCCCATAACGATTCCTAATTTGAATCGCTTACAGGCGACCACACTAGCGGGTTAGCAGTTGCTAGGTTCACTCGACCGGTTTCTTTCTCTTTTTTTTTTCTTTTATATGCTTTCTTTCTCTATGCTTTTGTTTTCCATGGATTTTTTTTTGGATTTTTCTTTTTCTCATAGGTTTTATTGTTTTATTTATTCATCTTTTTACTTTTGGTTTTTGGTTTTCTTCTCTCTCTCTCTCTCTCTCTCTCTCTCTCTCTCTCTCTCTCTTTGGTTTTCTTTTGTTTCTTTTCTCAAATGTTATCTCTTTTGCTTCTTTTCAACATATATCTCCATTTTCCCATTACAGAATGTACAATCTTAGAGCACATGTGAAACATTTTCCGACACATGTTCGACATTTTTCAAGCATAGATGATGTACAATTTGTTAAAGCACATATTTCAAACACTTTTTAGAATACATGCTAACATTTTTTCAAATACAATGTGTACATTTTGAAATGCCAGTAAACATTTTGAACTACGCATTTTTTTAAGCGTATATTTTTTTAATTTCATGGACATTTTACTGAAAGAAACAGATATTTATTGAAAATGTCACAACACACTTTTAATGGAAATAAACATGTTTTAAACTAAGAAAACTTTATTTTCATTAGTACATAACATTTTTTAAATGTCTAAAACTTTTTCTGAAACACGGGAATATTTCCATAAAATGTGACGTACATTTGTTTAATGCATGAAACATTTATTATACATTACAAAAACAATTTTATAAATTGATCACCTCTTAGAAAGAATTATACTCAGCTTTTGTAATCCGGGAGCAATTTTTCATTGTCATGTACATTTTTTTTTAAAGTTATCATCATTTTGAAACTTGAGCTAAAAAGTTTAATACTATGTTAACATTTTTCCAATTCTTATTTTCAATCTCGTCAGTAAAATTTGAGTTTTCAAAAAAAATGATTTAATTTAATATATAAATAAAAGCAACAAAAGGATAAAAAAGAGGGGAAAATGTGGGTTACGTCGGCAGGACGAGCCGAGGCCTACTGGGCTGGCCCACCCCAAAAAATGGGCGGCACATAGCGGCACCACAGGTTGCGGATTTCTGCCGGCAATGGCACACGATCATCCCTCGTGCATTCGGGTGTGGTTCGAAGACCAGCAGCAGGGGACAACACGATTGTCGGCTATCGGTTTTTCATCGGGGTAGTCTGTGTTTCTATTTTATCTCAATTTATTTCTTGTTGTTTTTTCTTATTAGTTTTAGTTTTTCCTGTTTTTTCATCTACTTTTCTTTGTACACTTTTCAAAATAACACAATTTAAGACAATTAACATGAGTATTCTGTACGCATCGTGAATACTTTTGATAAGTGTGGCAGTATTTTTTAAAAAAAATCTAGAAATCATTGACACTTACTAATATTATACCAATGTTTTTTAAGTATTGGTAAAAAATGAAATGAATATTCTAAAAACACATGAACAACTAAAATACGTGATCTATATGAAAATTATCTTGAAAAACAGTTAAATGCTTGGTAAAAATCTTAAAGACACAATCACTTTTACAAATAAGAACAATTTTTAATCAATAAACATTTCCTAGGAAATTTGCGGGTTTTAATTTGCATGAATTTGTTGCTGGACCCACATGCATGTGAGTAGTTACGCAAGAGAATCCATGCATGTGAGCAGTGGCGGAGCCAGGAATATTTTTTAGGTGTGGCAGAGTTTGTGAGGGGAAAAAACAATGTAGTAACATATAACTATGTGACGTTCCTGCTTGCTGCCTTTCTTGACGGTGATCGCTGCCATGCCCACCACGCTGACTAAAGATCGCGTGGTTGCTCTGTAATCGCTGCCTCTGTTGCATGCCATAGGGGTTAACCGACTAGGGGTCGGTCGGTCGGTCGGTAGTAGGGACAAATATCACAACAAGACATACATTGTCATGAGTTTGGAGGAGTAGCCGTTGCTCCTAGTTGTATATTGTAATACCTCAGACGATTTGAGTTCGATTAGATCTAGTTTCTTCACCGGAGAGACGGAAAGCGGTGAGGCTCTGGGTTTCGCGGAGTTGGCACTGCTCATCACACAGCTAGAGACAAGCTTGAGGGGCGGCTGCAAGGCGATTCCTGATCAACCGTGCTTGAACGAAACAGCTCGTGTATCTCCAATCAACTAGTACATTTTTTAGCATGTCCAATTACCTGGAGTACATGTGAATTGATTTGCAATTGACTGCCAATGGTGTCCTCGTTTAGAACATGGGCTTGTGGGTCATTGACTTATGTGATGCAAGTCACCTATATTGCTTAATTCTCTCCTTCAGCGGCAGTTAGGCCTATAATGAGGCAGAAACACGTAGGTAACAATACAACTACCTGGCGAAATACATTCGAGGCCATGAGTTGCCTGCCCCTACGAGTATTCATCCTCCAAATTGACGAAACTGACCAAAAATCCATTGACTCAGCTCAAAGCTTCATACATACAGTATATATATGCAATACTTTTGCCAAATTTTAGGTATGGCGGCTGCCAAACCTCGCCATATAGCTGGATCCGCCCCTGCATGTGAGAATCCCGAGCTGCTCGAGCCACGCTTCCTACCAACCATACAAGAGCGCCTCTGGATTGAAGAATTTTTGTTAGAAATTTTTTAGGATCTGAATCTTACGGGGGAAAAATCTGTGAAAGCCATTTGGGTCATAGGGTTGGGGTCCCAAATTAATATGTAACCCGTTCCTATGCCCCTCGTTCCATAGGAATTCTAATAACATGATCCCAATCATTTTTGTTCTTTTTCTTTTGAGAAGTCCAATACCTCTTCACTTTACCGCTTTACTTTTTCTTGTAAATCTTTTAAAATTTCTATGCCTCTTTGCTATGCACTATCCAAAGGCAATCATTATAGGATTCCTGTGTTTTAAAATCAGATGGGATTTCATGAGATGTTGATGTGAGCTGTACAAAAAAATTATTAAAATCATGTACTTTTATAGTGAATGGCACATGTGCTATAAATACATGATTTTATTATTTTTGTGCACCTCGCGAAAAAATTCTCCATGAACTTTACAATAAGTAGCAGTATACATCTATAGGTATGTGTGTATTTGTTTTTAGAATTTTCTGTGACCTAACAATTAGATTTTTTGAATCTTTTAAAACTGAGCTTCATCGAGCCCGGGAGTCAAACACAATTTCCGCAAATCAAATCAAAGCATATTAACAACTGGAGACCAGTATGCCACACCATCTACAAGCAATGGATTATTTGTACAAACTCCTTTTGATTATCTGCTAAAAGCTCAGCAGTTCCAGAGAAGAATGCCGAGAAGAATAAATCAGACTCGCTCCAGAACCTTAATGAGCCGGCCCATGAAACAAAAGTACTATGATGCAAGAGCGCGTGGCAAATAAGGTAAACATGTTTGCTTCTCAATTTCTTCCCCTATTTTTCTTTCATCTACACAAAAATTTACACCGCCAACCAAAATGCACGACTCGCCACTGGACCTAATAAACCTATCATACACCATATACTTGGTCAGTCCATCTCACAAGGTCAGCAGCACAAGGTCAGCTCAGGTGAGGAAACGCGAGGTCCCTGGCGATCAGGTACCGGAAGTTGAGGTTGTAAGGCACCCACTCGATGATCTTGCTCGACCGGCTGCCCTGCTGCTGGCACCTCTGCATCGCCATCCTCAGGCTCTCCGGGAGGTACCGCTGGACCATGTCGACGAGGCCCTGCGACGAGAGCTTGACGTCCTTGGCGTACGCCTCCACGAGCTTCGGCAGCAGTATCTTCTGCTCCCTCCACACGCCGACCGTTGCCCGGATGAACTCCCCCTTGGCGGCCTCCAGCTGCTGGAACAGCCTCTTTGGGGTGTACACCCTCACCTGCAAAAAAGAGGTGTAAAGGGGCTTGTTTGGCACCGCTGGTAATTATGCTCGCAGTACTTTGATGAAAGATTCCCAACATGATGAATGATTCCTATCAAGATTCCTAATCAACAAAAGGTTTTCATTTCATAATCATGTTTTGACAATGTTGTGTCAGGCTATCATATCATTTCCTCAGGACACGTGCACCTTTTTCATACCAAATCTTTGCATGCTTAAAGACTAGCCAAGAACCACATGAGTATGGATTGGAGAAAAGGCGGCATTTGCTTCGTTACAAGCGATTAGGGCAACAATGACAGTGATTAGCGCGTGCATAGTCGCTTACCGCGGGATCAGAATGGCTGCCGGAGCAAAGCGCAAAGCGTAAAAGAGGCTCCGATTGCGCAACAGCAAAGGCTTGCCACTCATGCCCTGCTTTGCTCGCTTTGCTTTTCATCCTTGGGTAAAGCAAAGTACGTAGCCACTGCATTAAAAGGATCAAACAGATGGAATTAGCATGCCTGCGACGTGCCCGTAATCAGTACAGTGCTCATAATCAGTACAGTGCAAACATTTACGCCTTTAACGGGTTTTCGACACTATCATGCTTGCTATACATACCTGTCCGGGACAATGTGTGTTGCATCCAAGAACCAGGTTCTGGATCAGAGCTACATTGATGTTGCGTCCCGCGATTTTGCAGACGGCCTGTGGTGAATGAAACATTATGTCAGGGAAAGAAGAAACTTCATCTGAATAAGTACATCTTATTGCAGGAACATTTCATTGATTCTGCGGCAGAGATGTATCCTCTTTACCTTAACAAGTATTGATGACTTCTTCAGATTGTTCTGTGGGACGCCGTACCTGAGATAAGCCTGCGAAAGTAGTTCAACGAGACCCCATCAATAAAAAGTTAAGACATGGTATCAAGAATTAGAAGTGAACTTCTTGGGCCAGGGAGAGAAGCACTACATGCATCAGCAGTGCGTTGTGTATGTTGACCCAAAACGCGATCTTCTCTTCGTTTGTCATCCTTCTCAGATCAACGGTTTCCAACCGGTACAGTATCAACCTGAAATATCAATGTAGACGACCGAATCAGTAACAATGGAAAGACGAAAGATACATTCACAATCACATTCACCGGAGAATAAGGATGAGATTAGCTCACTTGTAAGTCTGGAGAAGATCCTCAACATCTCTTAGCCTGCGATTATCGCGGCAAATGGCTGGAATCTCAACCATTGTGTTGTATGGCCCACTGAACTCCTTCAACCCCTCGACATGGAACGGGTTTATCAACCGGGAGTCCAGCGTCGTCTCTCGCTTGTAATTGGGGCTCCACATGTCCCCCACATACTGTGGAGAAATTGCGCTTGTTGAAGAGAACGATGATGTCGGAGAAGACGAGGAGCCGTGGTGAACCAACGGAGGATCTGCGAGTTTGCAGTATACCCCAGCCATGCATCTCACCATCTCCTCGGAGAGGTTGTTTGGAGTCTCGGGGATGTGGTCAGCTACATTTGTGCCCAGATATTCTGCTAAGCTGATCACCCCGGCTGCAGCAGCATCTTCCTGCTCAACAAAATCATGAAAAGAAGCTTAGACCTGGAATCTTATACAGCTCCACAGAGCAGCTACATTTCAATCATTGAATCCCTGTCACTCTTCTTATGATCTACTAGTAACCAAACTGTAATATCATATTCTAACAGCTTTAGCAAGTTACTTTTACATTGTGTAACAGCATAACATGGACTAAAATTAGCATATCCATTTTTCATAGAGAAAACCATTACCTCCAAAAATGAGAAAGGCTGAGAGTGGCACGAGCGAAGGGCCCTGGCAAGACTCTCCTCCGACGGCGATATCCTGGACGAACAGATGCCACGGCACGACAACGCAGACTGGCAGCGGAGCGCATCGGAGTCATTCAGTCTATCCAAGCACGCCGAAGTAGAGCAGTCCATCAACGGATCATTCCACTTCTTACGGGGCGGCGGCGGTGGCGGGTAGCTGGACCGGAGCACAGCATCACCTCTGCTCTTGCAAGAGACCCTGGCACAGGGTGCCTCCCGGAGCTGCCCGGACCACCGCGCACTCACCGACGGCTTCAGCGCCTCCCGGCGATCCGGGGGAGACAATGCAGGCGCCTGCTGCTCGAACGCCTGCCGGTAGAGGGTGAGCAGGTACTGCTCCATGTTCTTGACCTCCAGCTCCAGCGTGGCGATCTCCCGGATCAGCTCGTTGGCGGCCTGTGGGATCGAGGTAATAAACTGATGAGCATTGCACAAAAGAGAGAAATTAACCGCAGTTCTTGGGTGAATGGGTGTCCTACCTTTGGCACTGGCATCTCGTGCAAGAGGTTGTTGACCGGGGCAGCGTCCGGCCCCATGGCTTTCTCCAGGGCGCCACGCACCACCTGCTGATCCTTGAGGTGCTTTTCTAGTTGAAGAATCTGCATCAGGCAATCACGTGAGTCTGCTGTACTAAAGGCAAAATTCATCAGCAAAGGCAGCGACCAGCAAGAAAAGCCTGGTGAGAGATTGGATAATTAGTAGAGAAACATTTTCTTAATCAGCCAAGAAACAGAAGAAGAAACATTTGTCAACCAAGTTCAGAGAGTATGTTCAGGAACTTCTCTCAACAAAAAATTCTACGCCATTTCATATTCTGGCAAAATCATCAAGGCTACCTACTGCCCAGCTAAAATTTAAAGAAAAAAGCGCCTAGCAAGCACGCGGATAAGACGGAAATGCAGCTTATTATCTGCATTAAACTATGAACTTTCCTAGTAAAAATATAAAAAACCTCAAAGGCGAGATGTCAACAGCAAATCTACGGAAAGTAGTAGAATTTTTACAGTGATTTAGTACCTCTTTTCTCAGGGAGCTTTGCGCCCCTCTCGCAGGCTGCACCTCCTTACTCAAATCGCTCTTCACCTTGGCCTTCACATCTTCCTGGTAAACAGAATCGAAACAGGGTCGCTCAAAATCAAAGAAACTGCAGCAAATACATTGTTGAAGCTGCACAGGAGGAGGAGAAATCTTACCGCTTGCTTAGGCTGGCCAAAAGTTTTGTCTGAAGCATAGAGCGCATCTTTGCTACACATCTTGTCAAGATCGCTGCCGTTCACAAGCCACAAGGAGGAGAATCTCGGTGTGAAAATTCTTCACAAGAAAACCAAAGAAGCTGGCAGAAAGCAAATCTTTCAGCGCAAACAAACCTGTTGGAACGCCTGTGCGAGCCGAAGGACTTGATTGCCTTGGCGAAGGCCCGGTGGCCCTTCTTCTCGTGCGCCTCCACCTCCATTGCTCGGCACCTCCCAAGAACTGCAACGAACGCAGGGACCAAACCAGCGTGAGCAGCAGCAAAACTACAAGCAGGCGGCGGGGGAAAAACTCTAGGGCACGGGAGACAAGGAGGAAGAAGAGGAGGAGGAGGAGGAGGAGGAGGAGAGACAAGAACAAAACAGAAACTTACTCGGCGTCGGCGGTCAGAGCTCCGGAGCAGGGAGGGAGGACAAGGAACCAACCCAGCAGCGGCAAACGAGGAGCTCCAAAGTGCAGTGTGGCTTCTTGCGAGGCGACAGTAAGCTCCAAATGATCTATGTATCCACCAGACCACCACCTCCTCTCTCTCGCTGTCCTCTCAGGTCAACAACTAAACAGCAGCCATTTTGGAGAGGGAAGAGGCGAGCAAGCAATTAGGCAGGCAAGGCCTCTGTTTCTCTCTCTCTCCCCAGCTGCTCTGCAAGAAGAACCCACCCACTGCCTGCCTTCACGTTTATATACTGGCAGCACACCCACCACCACCAATGGCTCACACACACCGGCGAGCGAAAAGGCCTCCCGTTGACTGTGACCCCTCGTGAAAATGCCACGCACAACTTTTCCCCTGCTTCCTTGTTGCCATGGATAAATACGTACTACCTCACCCCAGCTCACCGTCCACAGCACCTTTTCACCCAGGCCAGGAAAATCATATCATATCATTATCGTATCCCATCTCTCGCGGCCTCTTCGTTCTTGCTGCGTGCAAAACTGGGGAAAGGCGCAGCTTTTCATACTGCTGCTAACCATGCCAGCTCGGTTAGTAATTTGTGTGTTAGGCTTTCTGCTACAGTGATCCGCAACCGTGATCCGGTGACAGTGCTGCTGGGTTCTGAGACACGACACATGTGGGAGTAAGCTTTATGCATTAGACTATCCAGTGATAATCGCTGGCTGCTGCCTCCGCCGCCTAGTCCAGCCAACGCTTCTTGCTAATCTGACAAGAACACACCAGGTTTGATTAATCGTTGCTCGTACGATGCGTACCGAACTTGAGGGAGGGATTTCTGCGTCGCAACAGCTTGATGACGGGCGATGACTCGTGATGGGGACGCCGAAACGATAGGAGATAGGCCAAAACGCCACAGTGTGTCGTGTGTACTGGGCTGGGCGCGGTGTATGCGCTAGGGCTTGGAGGGTGGTGGTGGACGGTGTGTACCTTGGGAGTTGTTAATGGAGGAGCAGGTGTGCTGCTGACATTGCTCTTCAAATGATCAAATCTGCGTACGACTGATGGTCTTGATTCCCCCTGCAAATGGGTTTCAATGACAGTGATAGGGCAGCAAATGATACGAGAATATGAGGCCTGCAGTTTGACTGCGGTTTGACAGGCCGGCAAATCATATGATGGCATGAGTTTTGCAGCTTGCTACTACCATGTCAATGGTGGAAAGCAGGCATCTATTGGTAATGAAGTAGCTTAGCAACCTTCATCGGTCACTAGAAAATGTGTCATTTTCCACAACAGATCCATCCATCAAGTTTGACAAACAAGATAAAAGCACCACTAAGACTAGAATGTCAACATGTCTGCCATCTGGCATGTCTAAAATTAACCCTCAACTAACAAAGCGCCTCTTCTCTAATCTAATCTAAAAAGATGCAAGATGAAAAAGGCAAGATCACATCCCCACTCGGCATCCAAAGTGAGCTCCACCTAGACCAGTAGTGGTGCTAGTAGTATATATACACTACTCGTAGCACTACACATGGATTCCGGGCTGAAGGAAATGGCAGACCCTACAACTACATATACATCAATCAAACAAAACAAAGACAAACATCCATCAAAGACAAGGCGGCATTTGTCCAAAAGAATGTTTAGGGCCTTCTTTAGGGGCGCAAACCCGAAAAGAATGGAAGCAAAGCGTCGTCTCGTCTCAAAAGGGACGAAGGCTGGCAAAGGGGCGAGCCCCTCTCCCGTTGGCGCTTCCCCTTGCTCGCTCCCCTTCGTTCCTTCGTAGGCCTACCGGCAGGAACGGCTAGACCTAAACCACCACCACAGAACACAGTCCCCATGCGCGCGCGGGCGCACGTCCGGCGTCGCCGTCTTTACATCTCAAAAGGCGGCGGCGGCGGCCGGGGAGCGCTTGTCCTGCGCTCCGGGGAGCGGCGCGGCGTGGCGCGGGAATAAGGCCCGGTCTGCGTGGCGGCGAGCGGTTTGCTGGTGCGGCTTGGACGGGGCGGGGCGGGGCGCATGGGATTTGGGGGGCGTGGGGAGGGTAGGACAGGCGGGTGAGGCCGTGCACGGGAAAGTGGCCAGGGAAAAGGTGAAACTTTGGGGCTTTTGCTGGTTTTCTGTGGACGGGGTGGCTGTGGACCGTCGGCGTATGGCTTTCGGGTGTTTGCGTTCTGGACCGTCGGCGTATGGCTTTTCGGGTGTTCCTTTTGGAAGTCGGGGGTGGTTGCGTTGTTGTGTACACACATGAACGCGTCCGTACCTGTGGTTTAGGGCAGAGAGCCAGAGATAGCGTCAAAATGTCGAGCAGAAAAAAAGGAAGAATGTGGCTTTCCAACTTTGCCCACGGGAAATGTTTTTTAAGACGAAAATAGGGAAAACCACGTGCAAGAACCTCCGGAGAACAAATTTCGGCTCGTCGCGCTTGTCCTGAAGACCTCGGGGTGGTACATGGGAGCTACCGAGCGGAAGCACGGCGCTTCGTCGCCGACGGCCATCACGCTTGCGGCCGCCGCTATCTTCTTGAAGACGTCGTCGTGGTGCTCCTCGCCGTGGTAGGCTTAGGGGTGAAGGCCTTTGTCCTATGTGGACTTGACAGCGGCGACGCTTAGCGTCATTCTCTCTTCTGAAGGCGTTGTCGTGGAGCCTAGGTGCTTTGGTATGTAGCGTGTCGTTGTACTCAGTTTCTCCTTTTTTTTCCTTTCGGTAGCGTAGTTTTCGCTTGATCCGATTATCCTAGAACCAGCGTTGTACGAGGGCTACATCAACAGTTTCATTCAGTAGTATATTTGTTCGGATGTTGCTTTGTATATAAAGCGGGATGAAAACATGTTTAAAAAAAATACAAATACACGAACTTCTATATGTGATTGATGATGAGGATAACCATGAGCTAGATGCTAATCTAGTCTATTAAGGTACTAAACTTCTTATATTTTAATTTGCAATATGTGTAAAAAATCAATAATTGTAAAATATGTGGATATTTTTTATTCGGCGGAATTTTAAAAAAGATAGTTGGTCTTTTTATAAGATAGCAGTGGAGCGAGCGGAAGGAGATGCTAAGCTAGTGAGTCAACCACAGAGTCGAGTTGAGCGAGCGGGAGCTCTTATGTGAACGTCATAGGAACAATTCAACGATTTGAGTGTGGAATAGGAGCTACCAAAGGGCTCACACAACCTCACTAACACCAAGGACAAAATGTGTTAGAACACCACAACCACGCGATGAATACTACTTATTGAGCTTGCGTTAATTTTTCTCTTGAAGAGAAAAAAGTGATGCAGCAAAGTAGAGATAAGTACTTTCCCTTAATTAAGAACCAAGTTATCAATCCAGTAGGAGGCACAAGCAAGTCCCCAATATATGCACCTGCACAAACTAACAAACACTTGCACACAACGCGAAAAAGGGGTTGTCAATCCCTTCACGGTCACTTGCAAGAGTGAGATCTACTAAAAATAGATTTAAAAGATAAGTAAAAATCAAAATAAAGTAAACACACAAAAAACTGCAGCAAGGTATTTTTAGGTTTTTAGTTTGATAGATCTGAAAATATATGATTGAAAATAGACCCGAGGGCATAGATTTCACTAGAGGCTTCTTTCTTGAAGAAAACATAAGGTGGGTAAACAAACTACTATTGAACAATTGATAGAAAAGCGCAAAGTTATGACGATATCTAAGACAATGATGATGAATATAGCCATCACGTCCGTGTCAAGTACACCGAAATGACTATGCATCTACTACTATTACTCCACACATCGACCGACTCCTGCCGGCATCTAGAGTATTAAGTTCAAAAGAACATAGTAACGCCTTAAGCAAGATGACATGATGTAGGGAGGTAAACTCAAGCAATGTGGTTCAGGGCAGAGATAGCGTCAAAATGTCCAGCAGAAAAAAAGGGAGAATGTGGCTTTGCAACTTTGCCCACGGGAAATGTTTTTAAGACAAAAATAGGGAAAACCACGTGCAAGAACCTCCGGAGAATAAATTTCGGCTCGTCGCGCTTGTCCTGAAATCCTCGGGGTGGTACATGGGAGCTACCGAGCGAAAGCTCTGCGCTTTGGTGCCGACGGCACTGACACTTGTGGGCGTCGCTATTTTCTTGAAGACGTCGTCGTGGTGCTCCTCACCGTGCTAGGCTTAGGGGTGAAGGCCTTTGTCCTATATGGACTCGACAACGGCGACGCTTAGCGTCGTTCTCCCTCCCGAGGACGTTGTCGTGGAGCCTAGGTGCTTTGGTGTGTAGCGTGTCGTTGTACTCAGTTTCTCCTTTTTTTTCCTTTCGGTAGCGTAGTTTCCGCTTGATCCGATTATCCTGGAACTAACGTTGTACGAGGGCTACATCAACGGTTTCATGTAGTATATTTGTTCGGATGTTGCTTTGTATATAAAGCGGGATGAAAACATGTTTAAAAAAATGCAAATACATGAACTTCTATCTGTGATTGATGATGAGGATAACCATGAGCTAGATGCTAATCTAGTCTATTAAGGTACTAAACTCCTTATATTTTAATTTGCAATATGTGTAAAAAATCAATAATTGTAAAATATGTGGATATTTTTTATTCGGCGGAATTTAAAAAAAAGATAGTTGGTCTTTTTATAAGATAGCAGTGGAGCGAGCGGAAGGAGATGCTAAGCTAGCGAGTCAACCACAGAGTCGAGTTGAGCAAGCGGGAGCTCTCATGTGAACGTCATAGGAAAAATTCAACAATTTGAGCGTGGAATAGGAGCTACCAAAGGGCTCACACAACCTCACTAACACCAAGGACAAAATGTGTTAGAACACCACAACCACGCGATGAATACTACTTCTTGAGCTTGCGTTAATTTTTCTCTTGAAGAGAAAAGAGTGATGCAGCAAAATAGAGATAAGTATTTTCCCTTAATTAAGAACCAAGTTATCAATCCAGTAGGAGGCACAAGCAAGTCCCCAATATATGCACCTGCACAAACTAACAAACACTTGCACACAACGCGAAAAAGGGGTTGTCAATCCCTTCATGGTCACTTGCAAGAGTAAGATCTAATAAAGATAGATTTAAAAGATAAGTAAAAATCAAGATAAAGTAAACACAAATAAATTGCAGCAAGGTATTTTTAGGTTTTTAGTTTGATAGATCTGAAAATATATGATTGAAAATAGACCTGGGGGCATAGGTTTCACTAGAGGCTTATTTCTTAAAGAAAACATAATATGGGTAAACAAATTACTGTTGAACAATTGATAAAAAACACAAAGTTATGACGATATCTAAGAAAATGATCATGAATATAGCCATCACGTCTGTGACAAGTACACAGAAATGACTATGCATCTACTACTATTACTGCACACATCGATCGACTCTTGTTTGCATCTAGAGTATTAAGTTCGTAAGAATAGAGTAACGCCTTAAGCAAGATGACATGATGTAGAGAGATAAACTCAAGCAATATGATATAAACCCCATCTTTTCATCCTTAATGGAATCAATACAACATGTGCCTCGCTACCCCTACTATCATTGGGTGAGGACACCGCAAGATTGAACCCATCACAAAGCACCTCTTCCATTGCAAGAAAAACCAATCTAGTAGACCAAACCAAATCGCTGGATCAGAGAGAAATAGTAGGCTATCTCAACCATGCATAAAAGAGTTCAGAAAAGATTCAAATAATATTCATAGATAATCTGATCATAAATTCACAATTCATCGTATCTCAACAAACGCACCGCAAAAGAAGATTACATCGAATAGATCTCCAAGAATATCGAGGAGAACATTGTATTGAAGATCAAAGAGAGATAAGAAGCCATCTAGCTACTAGTTATGGACCCTTAGGTCCGTGGTAAACTACTCACGCATCATCGGAAGGGCGGCAAGGTTGGTGTAGAGGCCCTCCGTGATCGACCCCCCCCTTTGGGGAGTGCCGAAAAAGGTCCCAAGATGGGATCTCACGAGAACAGAAGCTTGCGGCCCGGAAAAGTATTTTTGGTGTGCCCTCTCACGTAGGGAGAATATTTGAGAATTTGTAGTGGTGGAGTTAGGTTTGGAAGGTCTATGAGGGGCCCACAAGCCTAGGGGAGCCCCCTGTTGGGGAACGTAGTAATTTCAAAAAATTTCCTACGTACACGCAAGATCATGGTGATGCATAGCAACGAGAGGGGAGTGTGATCTACGTACCCTTGTAGATCGACAACCGAAGCGTTTGGTTGATGTAGTCGTACGTCTTCACGGCCCGACCGGTCAAGCACCGAAACTATGACACCTCCGAGTTTTAGCACACGTTCAGCTCGATGACGATCCCCGGACTCTGATCCAGCAAAGTGTCAGGGAAGAGTTCCATCAGCACGACGGCGTGGTGACGATCTTGATGTACTACTGCTGCAGGGCATCGCCTAAGCACCGCTACAATATTATCGAGGACTATGGTGGCTGGGGGCGCCGCACACGGCTAAGAATAAGATCACGTGGATCAACTTGTGTCTCTCTGGGGTGCCCCTGCCTCCGTATATAAAGGACCAAGAGGGGGAGGCCGGCCGGCCACATATGGCGCGCCAGGAGGAGTCCTACTCCCTCCGGGAGTAGGACTTCTCCCCCAATCCTTGTTGGAATAGGATTCATGAGGTGGAAAAGAGAGAGAGAGAAGGAGGAGGGCGCCGGCCCCCTCTCTCCTTGTCCTATTCGGACTAGGGGGAGGGGCGCGCGTCCCAAGCCCTGGCTGCCTCTCCTCTTCTTCCACTATGGCCCATTAAGGCCCATATAGCTCCCGGGGGGTTCCGGTAACTTCCCGGTACTCCGGTAAAATCCCGATTTCACCCGGAACAATTCCGATATCCAAACATAGGCTTCCAATATATCAATCTTTATGTCTCGACCATTTCGAGACTCCTCGTCATGTCCGTGATCACATCCGGGACTCCGAACAACCTTCGGTACATCAAAATGCATAAACTCATAATATAACTGTCATCGTAACCTTAAGCGTGCGGACCCTACGGGTTCGAGAACAATGTAGACATGACCGAGACATGTCTCCGGTCAATAACCAATAGCGGACCTGGATGCTCATATTGGCTCCTACATATTCTACGAAGATCTTTATCGGTCAGACCGCATAACAACATACGTTGTTCCCTTTGTCATCGGTATGTTACTTGCCCGAGATTCGATCGTCGGTATTCCAATACCTAGTTCAATCTCGTTACCGGCAAGTCTCTTTACTCGTTCTGTAATACATCATCCCGCAACTAACTCATTAGTTGCAATGCTTGCAAGGCTTAAGTGATGTGCATTACCGAGAGGGCCCAGAGATACCTCTCCGACAATCGGAGTGACAAATCCTAATCTCGAAATACGCCAACCCAACATGTACCTTTGGAGACACCTGTAGAGCTCCTTTATAATCACCCAGTTACGTTGTGACGTTTGGTAGCACACAAAGTGTTCCTCCGGCAAACGGGAGTTGCATAATCTCATAGTCATAGGAACATGTATAAGTCATGAAGAAAGCAATAGCAACATACTAAACGATCGGGTGCTAAGCTAATGGAATGGGTCATGTCAATCAGATCATTCACTTAATGATGTGATCCCGTTAATCAAATAACAACTCATTGTTCATGGTTAGGAAACATAACCATCTTTGATTAACGAGCTAGTCAAGTAGAGGCATACTAGTGACACTTTGTTTGTCTATGTATTCACACATGTATTATGTTTCCGGTTAATACAATTCTAGCATGAATAATAAACATTTATCATGATATAAGGAAATAAATAATAACTTTATTATTGCCTCTAGGGCATATTTCCTTCAGTCTCCCACTTGCACTAGAGTCAATAATCTAGATTACACAGTAATGATTCTAACACCCATGGAGCCTTGGTGCTGATCATGTTTTGCTCGTGGAAGAGGCTTAGTCAACGGGTCTGCAACATTCAGATCCGTATGTATCTTGCAAATCTCTATGTCTCCCACCTGGACTAGATCCCGGATGGAATTGAAGCGTCTCTTGATGTGCTTGGTTCTCTTGTGAAATCTGGATTCCTTTGCCAAGGCAATTGCACCAGTATTGTCACAAAAGATTTTCATTGGACCCGATGCACTAGGTATGACACCTAGATCGGATATGAACTCCTTCATCCAGACTCCTTCATTTGCTGCTTCCGAAGCAGCTATGTACTCCGCTTCACATGTAGATCCCGCTACAACGCTTTGTTTAGAACTGCACCAACTGACAGCTCCACCGTTTAATGTAAACACGTATCCGGTTTGCGATTTAGAATCGTCCGGATCAGTGTCAAAGCTTGCATCAACGTAACCTTTTACGATGAGCTCTTTGTCACCTCCATATATGAGAAACATATCCTTAGTCCTTTTCAGGTATTTCAGGATGTTCTTGACCGCTGTCCAGTGATCCACTCCTGGATTACTTTGGTACCTCCCTGCTAGACTTATAGCAAGGCACACATCAGGTCTGGTACACAGCATTGCATACATGATAGAGCCTATGGCTGAAGCATAGGGAACATCTTTCATATTCTCTCTATCTTCTGCAGTGGTCGGGCATTGAGTCTTACTCAACTTCACACCTTGTAACACAGGCAAGAACCCTTTCTTTGCTTGATCCATTTTGAACTTCTTCAAAACTTTGTCAAGGTATGTGGTTTGTGAAAGTCCAATTAAGCGTCTTGATCTATCTCTATAGATCTTAATGCCTAATATGTAAGCAGCTTCACCGAGGTCTTTCATTGAAAAACTCTTATTCAAGTATCCCTTTATGCTATCCAGAAATTCTACATCATTTCCAATTAGTAATATGTCATCCACATATAATATCAGAAATGCTACAGAGCTCCCACTCACTTTCTTGTAAATACAGGCTTCTCCAAAAGTCTGTATAAAACCAAATGCTTTGATCACACTATCAAAACGTTTATTCCAACTCCGAGAGGCTTGCACCAGTCCATAAATGGATCGCTGGAGCTTGCACACTTTGTTAGCTCCCTTTGGATCGACAAAACCTTCTGGTTGCATCATATACAACTCTTCTTCCAGAAATCCATTCAGGAATGCAGTTTTGACATCCATCTGCCAAATTTCATAATCATAAAATGCGGCAATTGCTAACATGATTCGGACAGACTTAAGCATCGCTACGGGTGAGAAGGTCTCATCGTAGTCAATCCCTTGAACTTGCCGAAAACCTTTTGCGACAAGTCGAGCTTTGTAGACAGTAATATTACCGTCAGCGTCAGTCTTCTTCTTGAAGATCCATTTATTCTCAATTGCTTGCCGATCATCGGGCAAGTCAACCAAAGTCCATACTTTGTTCTCATACATGGATCCCATCTCAGATTTCATGGCTTCAAGCCACTTTGCGGAATCTGGGCTCACCATCGCTTCTTCATAGTTCGTAGGTTCATCATGATCTAGTAGCATGACTTCCAGAACAGGATTACCGTACCACTCTGGCGCGGATCTTACTCTGGTTGATCTACGAGGTTCAGTAGTATCTTGTTCTGAAGTTTCATGATCATCATCATTAGCTTCCTCACTAACTGGTGTAGGTGTCACAGAAACAGTTTTCTGTGATGCACTACTTTCCAATAAGGGAGCAGGTACAGTTACCTCGTCAAGTTCTACTTTCCTCCCACTCACTTCTTTCGAGAGAAACTCCTTCTCCAGAAAGTTTCCGAATTTAGCAACAAAAGTCTTGCCTTCGGATCTGTGATAGAAGGTGTATCCAATAGTCTCCTTTGGATATCCTATGAAGACACATTTCTCCGATTTGGGTTCGAGCTTATCAGGTTGAAGCTTTTTCACATAAGCATCGCAGCCCCAAACTTTCAGAAACGACAACTTTGGTTTCTTGCCAAACCACAGTTCATAAGGCGTCGTCTCAACGGATTTTGATGGTGCCCTATTTAACGTGAATGCGGCCGTCTCTAGAGCGTATCCCCAAAACGATAGCGGTAAATCAGTAAGAGACATCATAGATCGCACCATATCTAGTAAAGTACGATTACGACGTTCGGACACACCATTACGCTGTGGTGTTCCGGGTGGCGTGAGTTGCGAAACTATTCCACAATTTTTCAAATGTACACCAAACTCGTAACTCAAATATTCTCCTCCACGATCAGATCGTAGAAACTTTATTTTCTTGTTACGATGATTTTCAACTTCACTCTGAAATTCTTTGAACTTTTCAAACGTTTCAGACTTATGTTTCATTAAGTAGATATACCCATATCTGCTTAAGTCATCTGTGAAGGTGAGAAAATAACGATATCCGCCACGAGCCTCAATATTCATCGGGCCACATACATCTGTATGTATGATTTCCAACAAATCTGTTGCTCTCTCCATAGTACCGGAGAACGGTGTTTTAGTCATCTTGCCCATGAGGCACGGTTCGCAAGTACCAAGTGATTCATAATCAAGTGGTTCCAAAAGTCCATCAGTATGGAGTTTCTTCATGCGCTTTACACCGATATGACCTAAACGGCAGTGCCACAAATAAGTTGCACTATCATTATCAACTCTGCATCTTTTGGCTTCAACACTATGAATATGTGTGTTACTACTATCGAGATTCACTAAAATAGACCACTCTTCAAGGGTGCATGACCATAAAAGATATTACTCATATAAATAGAACAACCATTATTCTCTGATTTAAATGAATAACCGTCTCGCATCAAACAAGATCCAGATATAATGTTCATGCTTAACGCTGGCACCAAATAACAATTATTTAGGTCTAATATTAATCCCGAAGGTAGATGTAGAGGTAGCGTGCCGACTGCGATCACATCGACTTTGGAACCGTTTCCCACGCGCATCGTCACCTCGTCCTTAGCCAATCTTCGCTTAATCCGTAGTCCCTGTTTCGAGTTGCAAATATTAGCAACAGAACCAGTATCAAATACCCAGGTGCTACTGCGAGCATTAGTAAGGTACACATCAATAACATGTATATCACATATACCTTTGTTCACCTTGCCATCCTTCTTATCCGCCAAATACTTGGGGCAGTTCCGCTTCCAGTGACCAGTCTGCTTGCAGTAGAAGCACTCAGTTTCAGGCTTAGGTCCAGGTTTGGGTTTCTTCTCTTGAGTAGCAACTTGCTTGCTGTTCTTTTTGAAGTTCCCCTTCTTCTTCCCTTTGCCCTTTTTCTTGAAACTAGTGGTCTTGTTGACCATCAACACTTGATGCTCCTTCTTGATTTCTACCTCCGCAGCTTTCAGCATTGCGAAGAGCTCGGGAATAGTCTTATTCATCCCTTGCATATTATAGTTCATCACGAAGCTCTTGTAGCTTGGTGGCAGTGATTGGAGAATTCTGTCAATGACGCAATCATCTGGAAGATTAACTCCCAATTGAATCAAGTGATTATTATACCCAGACATTTTGAGTATATGCTCACTGACAGAACTGTTCTCCTCCATCTTGCAGCTATAGAACTTATTGGAGACTTCATATCTCTCAATCCGGGCATTTGCTTGAAATATTAACTTCAACTCCTGGAACATCTCATATGCTCCATGACGTTCAAAACGTCGTTGAAGTCCCGATTCTAAGCCGTAAAGCATGGCACACTGAACTATTGAGTAGTCATCAGCTTTGCTCTGCCAGACGTTCATAACATCCGGCGTTGCTCCAGCAGCAGGCCTGGCACCCAGCGGTGCTTCCAGGACGTAATTCTTCTGTGCAGCAATGAGGATAATCCTCAAGTTACGGACCCAGTCCGTGTAATTGCTACCATCATCTTTCAACTTTGCTTTCTCAAGGAACGCATTAAAATTCAACGGAACAACAGCACGAGCCATCTATCTACAAACAAGCATAAACAAGCAAGATACTTATCAGGTACTAAGTTTCATGATAAATTTAAGTTCAGTTAATTTACTTAAAGAACTCCCACTTAGATAGACATCCCTCTAATCCTCTAAGTGATTACGTGATCCAAATCAACTAAACCATGTCCGATCATCACGTGAGATGGAGTAGTTTCATTGGTGAACATCACTATGTTGATCATATCTACTATATGATTCACGCTCGACCTTTCGGTCTCCGTGTTCCGAGGCCATATCTGTATATGCTTGGCTCGTCAAGTATAACCTGAGTATTCCGCGTGTGCAACTGTTTTGCACCCGTTGTATTTGAACGTAGAGCCTATCACACCCGATCATCACGTGGTGTCTCAGCACGAAGAACTTTCGCAACGGTGCATACTCAGGGAGAACACTTCTTGATAATTAGTGAGAGATCATCTTATAATGCTACCGTCAATCAAAGCAAGATAAGATGCATAAAAGATAAACATCACATGCAATCAATATAAGTGATATGATATGGCCATCATCATCTTGTGCTTGTGATCTCCATCTCCGAAGCACCGTCGTGATCACCATCGTCACCGGCGTGACACCTTGATCTCCATCGTAGCATCGTTGTCGTCTCGCCAAGCTTGTGCTTCCACGACTATCGCTACCGTTTAGTGATAAAGTAAAGCATTACATCGCGATTGCATTGCATACAATAAAGCGACAACCATATGGCTCCTGCCAGTTGCCGATAACTCGGTTACAAAACATGATCATCTCATACAATAAAATTCAGCATCATGTCTTGACCATATCACATCACAACATGCCCTGCAAAAACAAGTTAGACGTCCTCTACTTTGTTGTTGCAAGTTTTACGTGGCTGCTACGGGCTTAAGCAAGAACTAATCTTACCTACGCATCAAAACCACAACGATAGTTTGTCAAGTTGGTGCTGTTTTAACCTTCGCAAGGACCGGGCGTAGCCACACTTGGTTCAACTAAAGTTGGAGAAACTGTCACCCACAAGCCACCTCTGTGCAAAGCATGTCGGGAGAACCGGTCTCGCGTAAGCGTACACGTAATGTCGGTCTGGGCCGCTTCATCCAACAATACCGCCGAACCAAAGTATGACATGCTGGTAAGCAGTATGACTTATATCGCCCACAACTCACTTGTGTTCTACTCGTGCATATAACATCAACATATAGAACCTAGGCTCGGATGCCACTGTTGGGGAACGTAGTAATTTCAAAAAAATTCCTACGCACACGCAAGATCATGGTGATGCATAGCAACGAGAGGGGAGTGTGATCTACGTACCCTTTGTAGATCGACAACGGAAGCATTTGGTTGATGTAGTCGTACGTCTTCACGGCCCGACCGACCAAGCACCGAAACTACGGCACCTCCGAGTTTTAGCACATGTTCAGCTCGATGACGATCCCCGGACTCTGATCTAGCAAAGTGTCGGGGAAGAGTTCCGTCAGCACGACGGCGTGGTGGCGATCTTGATGTACTACTACTGCAGGGCTTCGCCTAAGCACCGCTACAATATTATCGAGGACTATGGTGGCTGGGGGCGCCGCACACGGCTAAGAATAAGATCACGTGGATCAACTTGTGTCTCTCTGGGGTTCCCCTGCCTCCGTATATAAAGGACTAAGAGGGGGAGGCCGGCCGGCCACATATGGCGCGCCAGGAGGAGTCCTACTCCCTCCGGGAGTAGGACTTCTCCCCCAATCCTTGTTGGAATAGGATTCATGAGGTGGAAAAGAGAGAGAGAGAAGGAGGAGGGCACCGGCCCCCTCTCTCCTTGTCCTATTCGGACTAGGGGGGAGGGGCGCGCGGCCCAAGCCCTGGCTGCGTCTCCTCTTCTTCCACTATGGCCCATTAAGGCCCATATAGCTCCCGGGGGGTTTCGGTAACCTCCCGGTACTCCGAAATCCCGATTTCACCCGGAACACTTTATGTCTTCCAGTATATAAATCTTTATGTCTCGACCATTTTGAGACTCCTCGTCA
Source organism: Triticum aestivum (assembly GCF_018294505.1). NCBI lineage: Eukaryota > Viridiplantae > Streptophyta > Magnoliopsida > Poales > Poaceae > Triticum > Triticum aestivum. The sequence continues at coordinate 598,199,442 of NC_057806.1, forward strand.
TGTCCGTGATCACATCCGGGACTCCAAACAACCTTCGGTACATCAAAATGCATAAACTCATAATATAACTGTCATCGTAACCTTAAGCGTGCGGACCCTACGGGTTCGAGAACAATGTAGACATGACCGAGACATGTCTCCGGTCAATAACCAATAGCAGGACCTGGATGCCCATATTGGCTCCTACATATTCTACGAAGATCTTTATCGGTCAGACCGCATAACAACATACGTTGTTCCCTTTGTCATCGGTATGTTACTTGCCCGAGATTCGATCGTCGGTATTCCAATACCTAGTTCAATCTCGTTACCGGCAAGTCTCTTTACTCGTTCTGTAATACATCATCCCGCAACTAACTCATTAGTTGCAATGCTTGCAAGGCTTAAGTGATGTGCATTACCGAGAGGGCCCAGAGATACCTCTCCGACAATCGGAGTGACAAATCCTAATCTCGAAATACGCCAACCCAACATTTACCTTTGGAGACACCTGTAGAGCTCCTTTATAATCACCCAGTTACGTTGTGACGTTTGGTAGCACACAAAGTGTTCCTCCGGCAAATGGGAGTTGCATAATCTCATAGTCATAGGAACATGTATAAGTCATGAAGAAAGCAATAGCAACATACTAAACGATCGGGTGCTAAGCTAATGGAATGGGTCATGTCAATCAGATCATTCACTTAATGATGTGATCCCGTTAATCAAATAACAACCACTTGTTCATGGTTAGGAAACATAACCATCTTTGATTAACGAGCTAGCCAAGTAGAGGCATACTAGTGACACTTTGTTTGTTTATGTATTCACACATGTATTATGTTTCCGGTTAATACAATTCTAGCATGAATAATAAACATTTATCATGATTATAAGGAAATAAATAATAACTTTATTATTGCCTCTAGGGCATATTTCCTTCACCCCCCGGGGCGCACCCCTAGGGCTTGTGGCCTCCTTGTAGGTCTTTTGGCCTCCTCCCGAAGCTTCCTAGGTTCCTTCTGGTTCAAGGAAAATCATCATAAAGTTTTATTCCGTTTGGACTCCGTTTGATATCGATTTTCCGTAAAAGCCAAAAACAAGGAAAAACAGAAATTGACACTGGGCACTAGGTTAATATGTTAGTCCCAAAAATAATATAAAATAGCATGTTAATGCATATAAAACATAAAAAACAGATAATATAATAGCATGGAACAATCAAAAATTATAGACACGTTGGAGACGTATCAATGAACAACTCCACTCTCCTCTCTGAACATATACGTCTCTGGCGGCGCCCCAACATGATTTAGAAAAAAACACCACCAAAGCATAATTAAAATCCAAGCCAATGCGAATAAAACGAAAACGAAACAACTGACCATAATAACCTGCTAGAGAAAAAAAGACCATACAAGAGGGGAGAATGGAGCGACAAAGCGTGTGTTAGCCTCTAGTAAAGACTAGACCTGGATAGAAATGAAAATTGACTCAGACTTAACAGTGGTGTATGGACCTTCTCAAACTCGAGTTTGGAGAATTCTTAAAGGATTCATATGGGACATCTATCCATGTTTTTTTATGTTTGCCATTAGTTTCACGATTATGGAAGTACTGGATTCTTTTGGTTGTGTCCATCTTAAATTGGTTTCTTGATTCTTACCACTAGGTGACACTGCTACTTCTTGAGCTTGCATTGGTTTTCCCTTGAAGAGGAAAGGGTGATGCAGCAAAGTAGAGATAAGTATTTCCCTCTGTTAGAGAACCAAGGTATCAATCAAGTAGGAGACAACGCACAAATCACCAATACTTGCACAAAAAATCGAACAACTTGCACCCAACGTGATAAAGGGGTTGTGAATCCCTTCATGGTCACTTGCAAAAGTGAGATCTAGTAGAGATAGAGTAAACAAACGATAAAGTACATATTTTGGGGTTTTTTGGTTTATAGATCGGAAAGTAAAAGATTGCAAAATAGTAGATCGGAAACTTATATGATGGAAAATAGACCCGGGGGTCATAGGTTTCACTAGAGGCTTCTCTCAAGATAGCAAATAATACAGTGGGTGAACAAATTACTGTCGAGCAATTAATAGAAAAGCGTAAAGTTATGACTATATCTAAGTCAGTGATTATGAAATAAAGGCATCATGTCCGTGTCAAGTAGACCCACTCCTGCCTGCATCTACTACTATTACTCCACACATCGATCGACTCCTGCCTGCATCTAGAGTATTAAGTTCATGAAGAATAGAGTAACACATTAAGTAAGATGACATGATGTAGAGGAATAAACTCAAGCAATATGATGTAAACCCCATCTTTTTATCCTCAATGGCAAGAATATAATACGTGCCTTGCTGCCCCTACTGTCACTGGGAAAGGACACCGCAAGATTGAACCCAAAGCTAAGCACTTCCCCATTGCAAAAAAAATCAATCTAGTTGGCCAAACTAAACCAATAGTTTGAAGAGAATTATAAAGATATCAAATCATGCATAAAAGAATTCAGAGAAGATTCAAATAATATTCATAGATAAGCTGGTCATAAATCCACAATTCATTGGATCTCGACAAACACACCGCAAAAGAAGATTACATCGGATAGATCTCCAAGAACATCGAGGGGAACATGGTATTGAGAATCAAAGAGAGAGAGAGAGAGAGAGAGAGAGAGAGAGAGAGAGATAGAGAGAGAGAGAAGAAGCCATCTAGCTACTAGCTATGGACCCGTAGGTCTGAGGTAAACTACTCACGATTCATCGAAAGGGCAATAGAGTTAATGTAGAAGCCCTCCGTGATCGAATCCCCCTCCGGCAGGATGCCGGAAAAGACCCCTAGATGGGATCTCACGGGTACAGAAGGTTGCAGTGGTGGAAAAGTGTTTTCATGGATGCCTCTGTTGGTTTGGGGATATATGGGAATATATAGGCGTAGAAATTAGGTCAGGGAGTGCACGAGGGGCCCACAAGGGTGGGGGCGTGCCCTACCCCTTGGGCGCACCCTCTGTCCTTGTGGCCGCCTCATGGCTCTTCTGACTTCATCTCCATGTCTCCTGGTTGTCTTTTGGTCCAAGAAAAATCATCGCAAAGGTTTTATTCCGTTTGGACTCCGTTCGTTATTCCTTTGTTGTGAAGCTCAAAAACAAGGAAAAACTGGCACTAGGCTCTAGGTTAATAAGTTAGTCCCAAAAATAATACAAAATAGCATATTAATGCATATAAAACATCCAAAACAGATATTGTAATAGCATGGAACAATAAAAAGTTATAGATACGTTGGAGACGTATCAACCATCCCCAAGCTTAATTCATGCTCGTCCTCGAGTAGGTAAATGATAAAAACAAAAAATTTGATGTGGAATGCTACCTAACATATTTATCCATGTAATTTTTCTTTATTGTGGCATCAATGTTTAGATCCATAAGATTCAAAACAAAAGTTTAATATTGACATAAAAACAATAATACTTCAAGCATACTAACAAGGCAATTATGTCTTCTCAAAATAACATGGCCAAATAAAGCTTATCCCTACAAAATCATATAGTCAGGCTATGCTCCATCTTCATTAGACAAAATATTCAAATCATGCACAACCACGATGACATGCCAAGCGATTGTTTCATACTTTTGATATTCTCATACGTTTTCAACTTTCACGCAATACATGAGCGTGAGCCATGGACATAGAACTATAGGTGAAATAGAATATGGTGGTTGTGGAGAAGACAAAAAGAAGGAGATAGTCTCACATCAACTAGACATATCAATGGGCTATGGAGATGCCCATCAATAGATATCAATGTGAGTGAGTAGGGATTGCCTTGCAACGGATGCACTAGAGCTATAAGTTTATGAAAGCTTAAAAAGAAACTAAGTGGGTGTGCATCCAACTCGCTTGCTCATGAAGACCTAGGGCAATTTGAGGAAGCCCATCATTGGGATATACAAGCCAAGTTCTATAATGAAAAAATCCCACTAGTATATGAAAGTGACAACATAGGAGACTCTCTATCCTGAAGATCATGGTGCTACTCTGAAGCACAAGTGTGGTAAAAGGATAGTAACATTGCCCCTTCTCTTTTTTCTGTTTTTTAATGGGCTTCTTTGGCCTCTTTTATTTTTTTGTAAAGTTCGGAGACTCATCCCGACTTGTGGAGGAATCATAGCTTCCATCATCCTTTCCTCACATGGGACAATGCTATAATAATGAAGATCATCGCACTTTTATTTACTTACAACTCAAGAATTACAACTCGATACTTAGAACAAAATATGACTCTATTTGAATGCCTCCGGCGGTGTACCGAGTTGTGCAATGAATCAAGAGTGACATGCATAAAAATTATGAATGGTGGCTTTGCCACAAATACTATGTCAACTACATGATCATGCAAAGCAATATGACAATGATGAAGCGTGTCATAATAAACGGAACGGTGGAAAGTTGCATGGCAATATATCTCGGAATGGCTATGGAAATGTCACAATAGGTAGGTATGGTGGCTGTTTTGAGGAAGGTATATGGTGGGTGTATGGTGTCGGTGCAAGTTGTGCGGTACTAGAGAGGCTAGCAATGGTGGAAGGGTGAGAATGCGTATAATCCATGGACTCAACATTAGTCATAAAGAACTCACATACTTATTGCAAAAATCTATTAGTTATCGAAATGAAGTACTACGCACATGCTCCTAGAGGATATATTGGTAGGAAAAGACCATCACTCGTCCCCGACTGCCACTTATAAGTAAGACAATCAATAAATAAATCATGCTCCGACTTCATCACATAACGGTTCACCATACGTGCATGCTACAGGAATCACAAACTTTAACACATGTATCTCTACAATCCACAATTACTCACTAGCATGACTCTAATATCACCATCTTTATATCTCAAAACAATCATAAGGAATCAAACTTCTCATAGTATTCAATGCACTTTATATGAAAGTTTTTATTATACCCCTCTTGGATGTCTATCATATTAGGACTAAATTTATAACCAAAGCAGATTACCATGTTGTTTAGAGACTCTCAAAATAATATAAGTGAAGCATGAGAGTTCAACAATTTCTATCAAATAAAGCCACCGCCGTGCTCTAAAACGAGATAAGTGAAGCACTAGAGCAAAATTGCATAGCTCAAAAGATATAAGTGGAGCACATAGAGTATTCTAATAAATCATGATTCATGTGTGTCCCTCTCAAAAGGTGTGTACAACAAGGATGATTGTGGAAAACTAAAAAGAAAAGACTCATATCATACAAGACGCTCCAAGTAAAACACATATCATGTGGTGAATAAAATTATAGCCTCAAGTAAAGTTACCGATAGACGAAGACGAAAGAGGGGATGCCTTCCGGGGCATCCCCAAGCTTAGGCTCTTGGTTGTCCTTGAATATTACCTTGGGTGCTGATACGTCCATTTTACATCATGTCTACCTACTGTTATTTATAATTTTTTTATGCATAATAATACTTTATGAAGTAATTCTAATGCCTTTTCTCTCATAATATGCAAGGTTCACACAAAGAGGGAGAATTCCGGCAGTTAGAAATCTAGACATGAAAATGCTACGTCAGGCTAACTATTCTGCACAACCCTAAATGAGCTGAAACTTCACGAGCATTTTTTATGGAATAAACAAGAATTATTGGAGTGAATAACTACCAGAGGGGGCCCACCAGGTGGGCACAACCCACCTGGGCGCGCCAGGGAGCCCAGGCGCGCCCTGGTGGGTTATGCCCTCCTCAGCCCACCTCTGGTGTTTGATACGTCTCCAACGTATCTATAATTTTTCATTGCTCCATGCTATTATATTATCTATTTTGGATGTTAATTGGCTTTATTTTACACTTTTATATCATTTTTGGGACTAACCTACTAACCGGAGGCCCAACCCAAATTGTTGTTGTTTTTTCCTATTTTAGAGTTTCGAAGAAAAGGAATATCAAACGGAGTCCAAACGGAATGAAACCTTTGGGAACGTGATTTTCTCAACAAACGTGATCCAGGAGACTTGGAGTGGCCGTCAAGAAACAAGGGAGGAAGGCACGAGGCAGGGGGGCGCGTGAGGGAGTCCTGGATTGGGGAGTGTTCGGGTAGCCGGACTATACCTTCAGCCGGACTCCTGGACTATGAAGATACAAGATTGAAGACTTCGTCCCGTGTCCGGATGGGACTTTCCTTGGCGTGGAAGGCAAGCTTGGCGATGCGGATATTCAAGATCTCCTACCATTGTAACCGACTTTATGTAACCCTAACCCAATCCGGTGTCTATATAAACCAGAGGGTTGTAGTCCGTAGGCAATCAACTCCATATACAACAATCATACCATAGGCTAGCTTCTAGGGTTTAGCCTCCTTGATCTCGTGGTAGATCTACTCTTGTACTACCCATATCATCAATATTAATCAAGCAGGAGTAGGGTATTACCTCCATCGAGAGGGCCCGAACCTGGGTAAAAAACATCGTGTCCCTTGTCTCCTGTTACCATCCGGCCTTGACGCACAGTTCGGGACCCCCTACCCGAGATCCGCCGGTTTTGACACCGACATTGGTGCTTTCATTGAGAGTTCCTCTGTGTCATCGCCTTTAGGCCCGATGGCTCCTTTGATCATCAACAACGATACGGTCCAGGGTGAAACTTTTCTCCCCGGACAGATCTTCGTCTTCGGCGGCTTCGCTCTGCGGGCCAATTCACTCGGCCACCTAGAGCAGATCGAAAGCTATGCCCCTGGCCATCAGGTCAGGTTTAGAAGCCTAAACTACACGACTGACATCCACGAGGACTTGATCTTCGACGGATTCGAGCCACAGCCAAGCGCGCCGCACTGTCTCGATGGGCATGATATAGCTCTGCCGCCGAACAGCGCCTTGGAGGCCGCATACGCATCGGTTTCGACCATTGATTCGGAGCATACTGCGCCGATCGAGGATCAGCGGTTAGACGCTGCCTCAGGGGCTGCGATCTCAGAGGCGATTGAGCCGAACTCCAGCCCCGCACTCCGCATGGCCCGTGACTCCGAGGATCCGGACTCCTCCCCGGACTCCGAACCCCCCGCGCCCCTGCCAATCGAATCCGATTGGGCGCCGATAATGGAGTTCACCGCCGCAGACATCTTTCAGCATTCGCCTTTTGGCGACATCCTGAACTCTCTTAAGTCTCTCTCTTTATCAGGAGAGCCCTGGCCGGACTACGTTCAGCAAGGGTGGGATATGGACGATAAGGAAATTCAAAGCCCACCCACCACCCACTTTGTAGCCACTGTCGACGATCTAACCGACATGCTTGACTTCAGCTCCGAAGACATCGACGACATGGACGACGATGTAGGAGACGAATAGGAACCAGCAGCTGTAGGGCGCTGGAAGGCCACCTCGTCATATGACATATATACGGTGGATACTCCAAAAGGTGGAGATGGCGATGGAACAGTGGGGGATGACGCCCCCAAGAAACAGCCGAAGCGCCGGCGTCAGCGGCGCTGCTCTAAATCCCGCCAAAGCAAAAACGGTGATTCCGGCACGGGAGATAATACTACCCCGGATAACACCGAAGAACACCCACCTCAGCAAGATTTGGCACAGGAAGATGGAGAAGCCAGCCCTCATGAGAGAGCGGCAGACCGAGAGGTCGAGGATGATAACTATACGCCTCCCTCCGAAGACGAGGCAAGCCTCGATGACGACGAATTCGTCATACCATCAGACCCCGCCGAACAAGAGCGTTTTAAACGTAGGCTTTTAGCCACGGCAAGCAGCCTCAAGAAAAAGCAGCAACAGCTTAAAGCTGCCCAAGATTTGCTAGCTGACAGATGGACTGAAGTCCTTACGACCGAAGAGTATGAACTCGAACGCCCCTCCAAGAGTTACCCGAAGCGTAGGCCGCTACCCCGATCAGAAGAGGAAGCACCTACAGCGCATGACATGGCAGACCGGCCACCTCGCGGCCGCGACAGAGAGGCCTCTCGGCCCTCCACCCAAGCCATGCCCCGACGCCGCTCAACTAAGGCATGGGAAAATGCGCCCGACCTGCGAGACATACTGGAGGATAAGGCAAGACAAACAAGATTGATCTATGGATCGCGCAGGCGCCCTACGGCATGTGACAATGATCTTCACTCCGGATACAACAAATCCGGCCAGGCCGAACACAATAGACATAGCGCTTCCGAGCTACGTCGTGATATAGCCCAGTACAGAGGCGCCGCACACCCGCTATGCTTCACGAATGAAGTAATGGATCATAAAATCCCAGAGGGTTTCAAACCCGTAAACATCGAATCATACGATGGCACAACAGACCCGGCGGTATGGATCGAGCATTATCTCCTTCACATCCACATGGCACGCGGCGATGATCTACACGCCATCAAATACCTCCCGCTCAAACTTAAAGGACCGGCCCGACATTGGCTTAATAGCTTGCCAGCAGACTCAATCGGTTCTTGGGAGGACCTGGAAGCCGCATTCCTCGACAACTTCCAGGGCACTTACGTGCGACCGCCGGATGCCGACGACTTAAGCCACATAATTCAGCAGCCAGAGGAATCGGCCAGACAATTCTGGACACGGTTCCTAACAAAGAAGAACCAAATAGTCGACTGTCCGGACGCAGAGGCCCTAGCGGCCTTCAAGCATAACATCCGCGACGAGTGGCTTGCCTGGCACCTGGGACAGGAAAAGCCGAAATCCATGGCAGCCCTCACGACACTCATGACCCGCTTTTGTGCGGGAGAAGACAGCTGGCTAGCTCGCAGTAACAACTTATCAAAGAACCCTGGTAATTCGGATACCAAGGACAAAAGTGGCAGGACACGTCGGAATAAGCAAAAACGCCGCGTTAACAGTGACAGCAACAAAGACACGGCAGTCAATGCCGGATTCAAAGGCTATAAATCCGGTCAGCGGAAAAAGGCATTCAAAAAGAATACTCAGGGCCCGTCCAGTTTGGACCGAATACTCGATCGCTTGTGCCAGATACATGGCACCCCCGAAAGGCCAGCCAATCACACTAACAGGGATTGTTGGGTGTTCAAGCAGGCAGGCAAATTAAGGGCCGAAAATAGAGACAAGGGGCTGCACAGCGACGACGAGGAGCCCAAGCCGCCGAACAACAATGGACAGAAGGGCTTTCCCCCACAAGTGCAGATGGTGCACATGATATACGCAACCCACATTCCCAAGTGGGAGCGGAAGCGTGCGCTATGGGACGTATACGCGATAGAGCCAGTCGCCCCAAAGTTCAACCCATGGTCCTCCTGCCCGATCACTTTTGATCGAAGGGACCATCCCACTAGCATCCGACATGGCGGCTTCGCCGCATTGGTTCTCGACCCAATCATCGACGGATTTCATCTCACAAGAGTCCTCATGGATGGCGGTAGTAGCCTGAACCTGCTTTATCAGGATACAGTGCGGAAAATGGGCATAGATCCCTCAAGGATTAAGCCCACAAGAATGACCTTTAAAGGCGTTATACCAGGTGTAGAAGCCAACTGTACAGGCTCAGTAACACTTGACGTGGTCTTCAGATCCCCGGACAATTTCCGAAGCGAAGAGTTAATCTTTGATATAGTCCCGTTTCGTAGTGGCTATCACGCCCTACTCGGACGAACCGCATTTGCAAAGTTCAATGCGGTGCTGCACTATGCATATCTCAAGCTCAAGATGCCAGGCCCTCGAGGAGTAATTACGGTCAACGGAAACACCGAACGCTCCCTCCGTACAGAGGAGCATACGGCGGCTCTCGCAGCGGAGGTACGAAGTAGCCTTATCAGGCAATTCTCCAATCCGGCCATTAAAAAGCTAGACACTGCCAAGCGTGCCCGGAGTAACCCACAGCAGGACCGCCTGGCACACTCTGAGCAAGCATAGCAATGCGGCCCCAACCCCAGCTGTCGCGACATAGCGAAACCAGTACCTCGCGTACATAACTACGCCCTTGAAATACCATGGGCACAGGGGAAGGGGCACAGTAACGACACGCCCAGAATACGGCTTAAAACATACTAGGGGCTGCCGGATTCTCTTTTTAATTTTTTCTTACCTTCAGGACTCCATACTTCGGACAACCTGTTCGGCAATTCGACTACCCCACAAACGATGCAAGATCCAGGGAGGCAGACAAGCCATGCCGCACTATGGAACTCCCAGGTGGTCTCTGTTACGAGCGGTATACCTGTTTTAAATACAATTCCGCGGCTTGCCCCCGGTCAGGACATACTGAATAGTCCAATATCTTTTGCTTACCGCACTATTTGTATCGTTCGGCTTTGATAAATAGCCTTCATATAAACAATGCATAGCTTTTGTCTATTTTCTGCATTACTCTCTTTTATATATGTTCATTAATGACATGTTGCACCCGTACAATGTAGTACGGCAAGTACGCCAGGGGCTTCAGTACCCTTTAATATGGTGTGAGAAGTCCGTACACTTTCACAAGTGCGGCACCCCGAACTTATAGCACTATATGCATCGGCTCCGAATCATGATTTGGGTCAATGGTTGGGTTTGCCCGGCTCCTATGTTTTGGTGCCTTACGTTCCGCTATATCGGCTAAGGTAGCACTAGGAGAACCACTGCGATTGTGCCCCGGTTGAGCTGGGTTAAGCACCTCAGTGGAGAAAGCTAAAACTGACTGTCATGATGAGGCGAGAGACCGGTCGCTGTTCGAGAGGTTTTTTCGAGTCCCTAAAGACTTATGCCGCTTCGAGCGAGGAGCCGAATTTGTCCGGCCAAGGCGTGGATAGTGCCCCGAACTCGGTCTTCCGAACTAGGGGCTTCGCCGAAATTTAAAATTATAAAGTTCTATGGCTAAGTGAGAGTGTTCAAGCATTATAGTCCGATTGCCTGGTTCGTTGTGCTGAGCGCCTCCCTCGAAGGACCCAACTATGGGAAAAAGAGCGCTCAGGTTTATCCCGAACACCCCAGCACTAGTGGCATGGGGGCAGAAGCCGACGACTGGCCATCTCTCAATTTTTTGATAAACGGCCGCACAGAAAATAATATTTTAAATTCAACAAGCATTGCTTAAGCGCCTATGAACAAGTTTTCAGCGCATAGGATAAAAATGAGCGAGTTTATTCAAAAATTACATCCTTGGTACATTCATCCGCCACAAGGCGGGCACCCGCAAGAACATCCTTATAATAGTTCTCGGGCTTGCGATGCTCCTTCCCCGGCGGCGGCCCGTCCTTCACAAGCTTCTCACCGTCCAGCTTACCCCAGTGCACCTTTGCACGGGCAAGGGCCCGAGGGCACCTTCGATGCAGACGGAGCGCTTGATGACCTCGAGCCTTGGACAGGCCTCCACCAGCCGCCGCACCAGCCCAAAGTAGCTCCCAGGCAGGGCCTCTCCGGGCCACAACCGAACTATGAAGCCCTTCATGGCCTGTTCGGCCGCCTTGTGGAGCTCGACCAGCTGTTTCAGCTAGTCGCTCAAGGGCACAGGGTGTCCAGCCTCGGCATACTAAGACCAGAACACCTTCTCCGTCGAGCTGCCCTCTTCAGCTCGGTAGAATGCAGCGGCGGCGGATACGCTGCGGGGAAGATCTGCGAATGCCCCTGGAGAACTCCGGATTCGGGTAAGTAACAAGTAGTTTACTTTTATATTTCTGCTTTGCATAAAGAAGGCCTTACCCGCTGCTATCTTCTTAATCTCCTCCAACTCTTGGAGGGCCTTTTGGGCTTCGGCCTTGGCAGACTTGGCAGTCTCAAGGGCCGCCGCGAGCTCGGACGCTTGGGTCTTTGACTCAAGCTCCAAACTCTCATGTTTTTTCATGAGAGCCTGAAGCTCTTGCTGCACCTCGCCGACCTGAGCCCCAAGTTTCTCTCGCTCGGTGCGCTCCGCGGCCGTTTTCTTTTCGGCCTCGGACAGCGCCTGCTTGAGGGTCGCCACCTCAGTCGTGGCCCCTATAATAAGCAGTGCAATCCTGTTATTTTTTGCAATCACGCCTCTCTATAGGCACTTTTTCTGTAAGGTATTTCCTATCTTCTTTTTCCTCGAGCTGCCGCTTGGCAAGGCCGAGCTCTTGCTCAGTCCGCTTAAGGTCCTGTTTCAGGACACCCACCTCCGCAGTCAGTGCGGCGGTGGATAGCAGCGAAGCCTCCACACGCATATTGACTCTTTATTGTTAGACTCCTGCGAAATTTACTAGATCCTCTATTCGGCTTTTCTTTTCGAACACCAAACAGAGCATCAGGGGCTACTGTCTATGCGGTTATATTTTTACATATTTTTACTTACCTCGAAGCCCGTTAGGAGGCTAGCGCAAGCTTCACTCAGTCCGCTCTTGGCGGACTAAACCTTCTGAATCACCGTACTCATAATAGTATGGTGCTCCTCGTTGATGGAGGTGCCGTCAAGCACCTCGAGCAGATTGTCCGGCACCTCCGGTTGGATGGAGGCCGCCGGCTCAGAAGGCTTGCTCCTCTTGGAAGGAGTTCGCCTACCGCGGTCCGGAACTGTTGAAGATTCCGGCGCGGTGTCCGGCACAAAGCCGGACTTGGAGCCCTGGGGGGTCTTGTCCCCTTTACTCCTGGGGTACGGGAGGTCGCCCTGCGGCTCCTCCAGGACCACCTCCTCCTACCCCGGAGCTCGTTGCGACGCCACTTCGGCGTCGTCCGCAGTGCGGGGGGGAGACAGCGGGTGGAACTGAGTTCACGTCCGATGAATCCAGGGAGCCGCTCGACGACTCGTTGAGTTCGTCCCGGGGCGGGCTGCATAATTATGTTCGACATTAGGGAAAGCTGTGCAACAAAGGAACATCATGAGTTATTCTGATATCCGAACTTACGATTTCGCCGGATGCTTGGCCCTGTTTGGCCACTCCTCTTTGCTCTCTTCGGCGTTGGGGGTGTAGTCCGGCGGAGGGGTCTTCCTTTTCCTAGACCCCTCGGCCTCCCCCGTTGGGGGCGGCCTTCCTCTTCTCTCCTCCCCCCGCTGGGGGGGGAGAGGTTTATTCTTCCTCCTCCTCGTCTTCACGGGGGGAGTGCGTCTCGGACTCGTCGGACGACGAGTCCGACACCACCATATGCCGGGAACTCTTTCGAGTCCCCGTGGCCTTCTTCTTCTTGGCCTTCTTCTCCGGCACCACATAAGGTGCCGGAACCAGCAGCTTCGCTAGTAGAGCGGAGGCTGGGTCTTCGGGCAAGGGAGCCGGACAGTTAATCGATCTGGACTTTGCCCGCCAAGCCTGTCAAAGGTAAGGGAGCTTAGATCCCGCATAGAGTCAAACTATGAAAAAACTTAACATCCTGTAAAAGGTGAAAATAGCTTACCTCGCTAGCGTGACGCTGCGAGCTGTATCCGCGGTCCTCGGGAGTGGATGTGGGAGCCTCGGCGCCTTTGGTTAGCACCTTCCAGACATCTTCATACGTCGTGTCGAAGAGCCTGTTAAGGGTTTGGTGCTGCGCCGGGTTGAACTCCCACAGATTAAAGCCCCGTTGTTGACACGGGAGGATCCGGCGGACGAGCATAACCTGGACTACATTGACGAGCTTGATCGGCTTGCTCACCAGGGACTGGATGCATGTCTGCAGTCCGGTCACCTCTTTTTCGTCGCCCCACGACAGGCCCGTCTCTTTCCAGGACATAAGCCGCGTGGGGGGTCTGGATCGGAACTCGGGGGTTGCGATCCATTTCGGATCGCGTGGCTCAGTGATGTAAAACTACCACGATTGCCACCCCTTCAGGGTCTCCACGAAGGAGCCCTCGAGCCATAGGACGTTGGCCATCTTGCCTGCCATGGCGCCTCCGCATTCCGCCTGGCTGCCGCGCACCACCTTGGGCTTGACGTTGAAGGTCTTGAGCCAGAGGCCGAAATGAGGGCGGATGCGGAAGATGGCCTCGCACACGACGATAAACGCCGAGATGTTGAGGACGAAGTTCGGGGCCATATCGTGGAAATCCAGGCCATAGTAAAACATGAGCCCCCGGACAAATGGGTGGAGTGGAAAACCCAGTCCGCGGAGGAAGTGGGGAAGGAATACTACCCTCTCATGGGGCCTTGGGGTGGGGAGAAGCTGCCCCTCCTCGGGAAGCCGGTGCGCGATGTCTTTGGACAAGTATCCAGCCTTCCTTAGCTTTTTGACATGGCCCTCCGTGATGGAGGAGACCATCCACTTGCCTCCCGCTCCGGACATTGCTCGAGAAGGTTGAGGTGGGAAATGCGGGCTTGGGTGCTGGAGCTCGAGTGCGCAGGAGATGGATAGGCAAAAGAGGAAGAAGGCGGAGGTAAAAGGGTGGATCCTTATCCCCTTATATGGGCGGATGCGGTTGTGCGTCCCCGCCAGCCTAGTAAAACTCGCTTGCCTCCCAAGCGCCATGATAAATGGCGCGGTTGGGTTACCCACGTCCGTATTGATGAGAATCCCGTAAAGGGGGTACACGATCTCTGCTTTGACAAGACGTGCCAAGGAAACTGCCTCGCAAAACATGCTGAGGTGGAAAAGTAAAAACGATTCGAGTAAAGGACTTGGCCGTAGTGTGATGACGCACTGCGGAATACGTCGGCAGATTTGATTTGTGTCAATATTATTCTCTCTATGGCAATATGTGGAAACTTATTTTGCAGAGCCGGACACTACTCTTGGTGTTTACAATCTTCTACGAAGGACTTGGAGGAGGAACCCACCTTGCAATGCCGAAGACAATTTGCGCGCCGGACTCGTCGTCATTGAAGCCTGGTTCAGGGACTACTGAGGGAGTCCTGGATTAGGGGGTGTTCGGGTAGCCGGACTATACCTTCAGCCAGACTCCTAGACTATGAAGATACAACATTGAAGACTTCGTCCCATGTCCGGATGGGACTTTCCTTGGCGTGGAAGGCAAGCTTGGCGATGCGGATATTCAAGATCTCCTACCATTGTAACCGACTTTATGTAACCCTAACCCAATCCGGTGTCTATATAAACCGGAGGGTTGTTGTCCGTAGGCAATCAACTCCATATACAACAATCATACCATAGGCTAGCTTCTAGGGTTTAGCCTCCTTGATCTCGTGGTAGATCTACTCTTGTACTACCCATATCATCAATATTAATCAAGCAGGAGTAGGGTATTACCTCCATCGAGAGGGCCTGAACCTGGGTAAAAAACATCGTGTCCCTTGTCTCCTGTTACCATCCGGCCTTGACGCACAGTTCAGGACCCCCTACCCGAGATCCGCCGGTTTTGACACCGACAGCGCGCCTACCCCCTTGGGCGCGCCCTCCACCCTCGTGGGCCCTCCGTTGCTCCATCGACGTACTTCTTCCTCCTATATATATCCACGTACCCCCAAACATCCAGGAGCACCATGAAAACCTAATTCCACCACCGCAACCTTCTGTACTCGAGAGATCCCATCTCGGGGCCTTTTTCGGAGCTCCGCCGGAGGGGGCATTGATCATGGAGGGCCTCTACATCAACTCCATGGCCTCTCCGGTGATGTGTGAGTAGTTTACTTTAGACCTACGGGTCCATAGTTATTAGCTAGATGGCTTCTTCTCTCTCTTTGGATCTCAATATAAAGTTCTCCTCGATCTTCTTGGAGATCTATTCGATGTAATCTTCTTTCGCAGTGTGTTTGTCGAGATCCGATGAATTGTGGGTTTATGATCCAGATTATCTATGAACAATATTTGATTCTCCTCTGAATTCTTTTATGTATGATTGGTTTATCTTTGCAAGTCTCTTCGAATTATCAGTTTGGTTTAGCCTACTAGATTGATCTTTCTTGCAATGGGAGAAGTGCTTAGCTTTGGGTTCAATCTTGTGGTGTTCGATCCCAGTGACAGAAAGGGAACCGATACGTATTGTATTGTTGCCATCGAGGATAAAAAAGATGGGGTTTATATCGTACTGCACGAGTTTATCCCTCTACATCATGTCATCTTCCTTAAAGCATTACTCTGTTCTTATGAACTTAATACTCTAGATGCATGCTGGATAGCGGTCAATGTGTGGAGTAATAGTAGTAGATGCAGAATTGTTTCGGTCTACTTGTCTCGGACATGATGCCTATATACATGATCATACCTAGATATTCTCATAACTATGCTCAATTCTATCAATTGCTCGACAATAATTCGTTTACCCACCGTAATACTTATGCTCTTGAGAGAAGCCACTAGTGAAACCTATGGCCCCCGGGTCTATCTTCCATCATATTAATCTTCCAATACTTAGTTATTTCCTCTGCCGTTTATTTTACTTTGCATCTTTATTTCTCTTTATCATAAAAATACCAAAAATATTATCTTATCATATCTATCAGATCTCACTCTCGTAAGTGACCGAGAAGGGCTTGACAACCCCTTTATCGCGTTGGTTGCAAGGTTCTTATTTGTTTGTGTAGGTGTGTGGGACTTGAGCGTGATCTCCTATTGGATTGATACCTTGGTTCTCAAAAACTGAGGGAAATACTTACGCTACTTTACTGCATCACCATTTCCTCTTCAAGGGGAAACCAACGCAGTGCTCAAGAGGTAGCAATAAGGATTTCTGGCGCCGTTGCCGGGGAGATTTGCGCCAAGTCAAGTAAAGATTTGACTCCCACAAAGAGTCATTTATGGCGCCATTACCAAGTAAAAATATACCAAGTACCCATCACAAACTCTTATCCCTTGCATTACATTATTTTCCATTTTCCTCTCGTTTTCCACTCCCCCACTTCACCCTTGCCATTTTATTCTCCCTCTTTTCCTCTCTCCCTCTCTTTCTGTTCCCCTTATCTTTTTCTATTTGCCCTTTTTGCCTGTTTCTTGTTTGCTTGTGTGTTGGATTGCTTGCTTGTCACGATGGCTCAAGATAATATTAAATTGTGTGACTTTGCCAATACCAACAATAATGATTTTATTAGCACTCTGATTGCTCCTCTTACCGATGCTGAATATTGTGAAATTAATACTGCTTTGCTGAATCTTGTCATGAAAGATCCGTTTTCTGGCCTTCCTAGTGAAGATGCCGCTACCCATCTAAACAACTTTGTTGATTTGTGTGATGTGCAAAAGAAGAAAGATGTGGATAATGATATTGTTAAATTGAAGCAATTTCCGTTTTCGCTTAGAGATCGTGCTAAAGCTTAGTTTTCGTCTTTGCCTAAAAATAGTGTTGATTCATGGAATAAGTGCAAAGATGCTGTTATCTCTAATTATTTTCCTCCCGCTAAGATCATCTCTCTTAGAAACGATATTATGAATTTTAAGCAACTTGATCATGAACATGTTGCACAATATTGGGAGAGGATGAAATCGATGATACGTAATTGCCCATCACATGGTTTGAATCTTTGGATGATTATACAGAATTTTTATGCCGGATTGAATTTTGCTTCTAGAAATCTTTTAGGTTCGGCCGTGGGAGGCACTTTTATGGAAATAACTTTAGGAGAAGCTACCAAACTCCTAGATAATATTATGGTTAATTATTCTCAATGGCACACTGAAAGATCTACTAGTAAAAAAGTGCATGCGATAGAAGAGATTAATGTTTTGAGTGGAAAGATGGATGAACTTATGAAATTGTTTTCTAATAAGAGTGCTCCTACTGATCCTAATGATATGCCTTTGTCTACTTTGATTGAGAATAATAATGAATCTATGGATGTGAATTTTGTTGGTAGGAACAATTTTGGTAATAACGTGTATAGAGCTAATTTTAATTCTAGGCCATTTCCTAGTAATTCCTCTAATAATTATAGTAATTCCTACAAAAATTCTTATGGAAATTATAATAAGATTCCCTCTGATTTTGAATCTAATATTAAAGAATTTATTACTTCGCAAAAGAGTTTCAATGCTTTGATTGAAGAAAAATTGCTTAAGATTGATGAGTTGGCTAGGAACGTTGATAGAATTTCTCTTGATGTTGATTCTTTGAAACTTAGATCTATTCCACCTAAGCATGATATCAATGAGTCTCTCAAATCCATGAGAATTTCCATTGATGAGTGCAAAGAAAGAACCGCCAGGATGCGTGCTAAGAAAGATTGCTTTATAAAAGCATGTTATTCTAGTGTTCATGATAATAAGGATGAAGATCTAAAAGTTATTGATGTGTCTCCTATTAAATCTTTGTTTTTAAATATGAATCTTGATAATTATGGGACTGAAGATGAGCCACCTTTACCTAGAAGGCGTTCCAAAAATTCGGAATCTTTAGATCTTGATGCAAAAATTGTTAAAAGTGGGATTGAAGAGATTAAAACTTTAAGTAGCGATGAACCCACTATCTTGGATTTCAAGGAATTTAATTATGATAATTTCTCTTTGATAGATTGTATTTCCTTGTTGCAATCCGTGCTAAATCCTCCTCATGCTTATAGTCAAAATAAAGCTTTTACTAAACATATCGTTGATGCTTTGATGCAATCTTATGAAGAAAAACTTGAGTTGGAAGTTTCTATCCCTAGAAAACTTTATGATGAGTGGGAACCAACAATAAAAATTAAAATTAAAGATCATGAGTGCTATGCTTTGTGTGATTTGGGTGCTAGTGTTTCCACGATTCCAAAAACTTCGTGTGATTTGCTAGGTTTCCATGATTTTGATGATTGTTCTTTAAACTTGCACCTTGCGGGTTCCACTATTAAGAAACCTATGGAAGAATTAATGATGTTCTTATTGTTGCAAATAGGAACTATGTGCCCATAGATTTAATTGTTCTTAATATAGATTGCAATCCTTCATGTCCTATTATTCTTGGTAGACCTTTCCTTAGAATGATCGGTGCAATTATTGATATGAAGGAAGGGAATATTAGATTCCAATTTCCATTAAGGAAAGTCATGGAACACTTCCCTAGAAAGAAAATTAAATTACCTTATGAATCTATTATGAGAGCCACATATGGATTGCCTACCAAAGATGGCAATACCTAGATCTATCTTCGCTTTTATGCCTAGCTAGGGGCGTTAAACGATAGCGCTTGTTGGGAGGCAACCCAATTTTATTTTTATTCCTTGCTTTTTGCTCCTGTTTAGTAATAAATAATTTACCTAGCCTATATTTGGGTTGTGTTTTTTGTGTTTAATTAGTGTTTGTGCCAAGTAGAACCGTTGGGAAGACTTGGGGAAAATCTTTTTGATCTTGCTGTAAAAAACAGAAACGTTAGCGCTAACGAGAATTGCTGCCATTTTTATTTGGAAAGTGCTATTTAGTTAATTACTTTTTAAGATGATTAATAGATAAATGCCTCACGTCCAGAAATTTATTTTAGAATTGTTGGGGTTCCAGAACTTGCGTTAGCTACAGATTACTACAGACTGTTCTATTTTTGACTGATTCTGTTTTTCTTGTGTTGTTTGCTTATTTTGATGAATCTATGGCTAGTAAAAGAATTTATAAACCATAGAGAAGTTTGAATACAGTAGGTTTAAGACCAATATAAATCAAGAATGAGTTCATTACAGTACCTTGAAGTGGTGTTTTGTTTTCTTTCGCTAATGGAGCTCACGAGATTTTCTATTTTGAGTTTTGTGTTGTGAAGTTTTCAAGTTTTGGGTAAAGATTTGATGGATTATGGAACAAGGAGTGGCAAGAGCCTAAGCTTGCAGATGCCCATGGCACCCCAAGGTAAAATTCAAGGACACCAAAAAGCCTAAGCTTGGGGATGCCCCGGAAGGCATCCCCTCTTTCGTCTTCGTCTATCGGTAACTTTAGTTGGAGCTATATTTTTATTCACCACATGATATGTGTTCTGCTTGGAGCGTCTTGTATGATTTGAGTCTTTGCTTTTTAGTTTACCACAATCATCCTTGTTGTACACACCTTTTTAGAGAGACTCACATGCTTTGAAATTTATTAGAATACTCTATGTGCTTCACTTATACCTTTTGAGCTATATAATTTTTACTCTATGTGCTTCACTTATATCTTTTGAGCTATATAGTTTTCGCTCTAGTTCTTCACTTATATCTTTTAGAGCATGGTGGTGGATTTGTTTTATAGAAACTATTGTTCTCTCATGCTTCACTTATATTATTTTGAGAGTCCTTTAGAACAACATGGCAATAATAAAAACTTTCATATACGTGCATTGAATACTATGAGAAGTTTGATACTTGATAATCATTTTGAGATATGGAGATGGTGATATTAGAGTCATGCTAGTTGAGTAGTTGTGAATTTGAGAAATACTTGTGTTGAAGTTTGTGATTCCCGTAGCATGCACGTATGGTGAACCGTTATGTGATGAAGTCGGAGCATGATTTATTTATTGATTGTCTTCCTTATGAGTGGCGGTCGGGGACGAGCGATGGTCTTTTCCTACTAATCTATCCCCCTGGGAGCATGCGCATAATAATTTGTTTCGATAACTAATAGATTTTTGCAACAAGTATGTGAGTTCTTGAAGGAAATATGCCCTAGAGGAAATAATAAAGTTATTATTTATTTCTTTATATCATGATAAATGTTTATTATTCATGCTAGAATTGTATTAACCGGAAACATAATACATGTGTGAATACATAGACAAACAGAGTGTCACTAGTATGCCTCTACTTGACTAGCTCGTTGATCAAAGATGGTTAAGTTTCCTAACCATTGACATGAGTTGTCATTTGATTAACAGGATCACATCATTAGGAGAATGATGTGATTGACCTGACCCATTCCATTAGCTTAAGCACCCGATCGTTTAGTATATTGCTATTGCTTTCTTCATGACTTATACATGTTCCTATGACTATGACATTATGTAACTCCCGTTTACCAGAGGAACACTTTGTGTGCTACCAAACGTCACAACGTAACTGGGTAATTATAAAGGTGCTCTACAGGTGTCTCCGAAGGTACTTGTTGAGTTGGCGTATTTCAAGATTAGGATTTGTCACTCCGATTGTCGGAGAGGTATCTCTGGGCCCTCTCGGTAATGCACATCACCTAAGCCTTGCAAGCATTGCTACTAGTGAGTTAGTTGCGGGATGATGTATTACAGAACGAGTAAAGAGACTTGCCGGTAACGAGATTGAAACTAGGTATTGAGATACAGACGATCGAATCTCGAGCAAGTAACATACCGATGACAAAGGGAACAATGTATGTTGTTATCCGGTCTGACCGATAAAGATCTTCGTAGAATATGTGGGAGCCAATATGAGCATCCAGGTTCCTCTATTGGTTATTGACCGGAGACGTGTCTCGGTCATGTCTACATAGTTCTCGAACCCGTAGGGTCCGCATGCTTAATGTTTCGATGACAGTTATAATATGAGTTTATATGTTTTGATGTACCGAAGGTTGTTCGGAGTCCCGGATGTGATCACGGACATGACGAGGAGTCTCAAAATGGTCGAGACATGAAGATTGATATATTGGAAGCCTATGTTTGGATATCGGAAGTGTTCCGGGTGAAATCGGGATTTTACCGGAGTATCGGGAGGTTACCGGAACCCCCCGGGAGGTTAATGGGCCTTAGTGGGCCTTTAAGAAGAAGAGGAGAGGCGTCCAGGGCTGGGCCGCGTGCCCCTCCCCCCTAGTCCGAATATGACAAGGAGAGGGGGGCGGCGCCCCCCCTTCCTTCCTCTCTCCCTCCTCTTTCCCCCTCTGAAGTCCTAATCCAACTAGGAAAGGGGGGGAGTCCTACTCCCAGTGGGAGTAGGACTCCTCCTGGCGCGCCCTCTCTCTTGGCCGGCCGCACCCCCCTTGCTCCTTTATATACAGGGGCAGGGGGACCCTAGAGACACAAGAATTGATCGTTTGATCTTTTAGCTGTGTGCGGTGCCCCCCTCCACCATAGTCCACCTTGATAATACTGTAGCGGTGCTTAGGCGAAGCCCTCCGTCGGTAGAACATCATCATCGTCACCACGCCGTCGTGCTGATGAAACTCTCCCTCAACACTCGGCTGGATCGGAGTTCGAGGAACATCATCGGGCTGAACGTGTGCTGAACTCGGAGGTGCCGTGCGTTCGGTACTTGATCGGTCGGATCGTGAAGACATACGACTACATCAACCGCGTTGTGCTAACGCTTCTGCTTTCGGTCTACGGGGGTACATGGACAACACTCTCCCCTCTCGTTGCTATGCATCACCATGATCTTGCGTGTGCGTCGATTTTTTTTTGAAATTACTACGTTCCCCAACAGTTCTTTTGGACT
The DNA here is from genome assembly GCF_018294505.1 of Triticum aestivum. Taxonomy (NCBI): domain Eukaryota; kingdom Viridiplantae; phylum Streptophyta; class Magnoliopsida; order Poales; family Poaceae; genus Triticum; species Triticum aestivum. The sequence continues at coordinate 598,221,524 of NC_057806.1, forward strand.
AATGTTGAGTCCATGGATTATACGCACTCTCACCCTTCCACCATTGCTAGCCTCTCTAGTATCGCGCAATTTTCGCCGGTACCATAAACCCACCATATACCTTCCTCAAAATAGCCACCATACCTACCTATTATGGCATTTCCATAGCCATTCCGAGATATATTGCCATGCAACTTTCCATCGATATGTTATTATGACATGCTTCATCATTGTCACATTGCTTGCATGATCATGTAGTTGACATCGTATTTGTGGCAAAGCCACCGTTCATAATTTTCATACGTGTCACTCATGCATCATTGCACATCCTGGTACACCGCCGGAGGCATTCACATAGAGTCATATTTTGTTCTAAGTATTGAGTTGTAATTCTTGAGTTGTAAGTAAATAAAGTGTGATGATCATCATTATTAGAGCATTGTCCCAAGTGAGGAAAGGATGATGGAGACTATGATTCCCCCACAAGTCGGGATGAGACTCCGGACGAAAAAGGAAAAAAAAAGAGGCCAAAAAAATGAAAGAAGGCCCAAATAAAAAAATGAGAGAAAAAGAGAGAAGGGACAATGTTACTATCCTTTTTCATTATAGAACTTGGCTTGTATCTTCCAATGATGGGCTTCCTCAAAATGCCCTAGGTCTTCGTGAGCAAGCAAGTTGGATGCACACCCACTTAGTTTCTTTTGTTGAGCTTTCATATACTTATAGCTTTAGTGCATCGTTTGCATGGCAATCCCTACTCACTCACATTGATATCTATTAATGGGAATCTCCATAGCCTGTTGATACACCTAGTTGATGTGAGACTATCTTCTCCTTTTTGTCTTCTCCACAACCACCATTCTATTCCACCATAGTGCTATATCCATGGCTCACGCTCATATACTGCGCGAAGATTGAAAGGTTTGAGAACATCAAAAGTATGAAACAATTGCTTGGCTTGTCATCAGGGTTGTGCATGATTTAAATATTTTGTGTGGTGAAGATAGATCATAGCCAGACTATATGATTTTGTAGGGATAACTTTCTTTGGCCATGTCATTTTGAGAAGGCATAATTGCTTAGTTAGTATGCTTGAAGTATTATTATTTTTATGTCAATAATAAACTTTTGTCTTGAATCTTTAGGATCTGAACATTCATGCCACAATAAAGAAAAATTACATTGAGAAATATGTTAGAAAGCATTCCACATCAAAAATTCTCCTTTTATCATTTACCTACTCGAGGACAAGCAGGAATTAAGCTTGGGGATGCTTGATACGTCTCCAACGTATTTATAATTTTTGATTGCTCCATGCTATTATATTATCTATTTTGGATGTTAATCGGCTTTATTTTACACTTTCATATCATTTTTGGGACTAACCTACTAACTGGAGGCCCAACCCAATTGCTGTTTTTTGCCTATTTTAGGGTTTCTAAGAAAAGGAATATCAAACGGAGTCCAAACGGAATGAAACCTTCGGGAACGCGATTTTATCAACAAACATGATCCAGGAGACTTGGAGTGGCCGTTAAGAAACAAGGGAGGAAGGCACGAGGCAAGGGGGCACGCCTACCCCCTGGGCGTGCCGTCCACCCTCGTGGGCCCTCCGTTGCTCCACCGACGTACTTCTTCCTCCTATATATATCCACGTACCCCCCAAACATCCAGGAGCACCACTAAAACCTAATTCCACTGCCGCAACCTTTTGTACTCGAGAGATCCCATCTCGGGGCCTTTTCCGGAGCTCCGCTGGAGGGGGCATCAATCACGGAGGGCCTCTACATCAACTCCATGGCCTCTCCGGTGATGTGTGAGTAGTTTACTTCAGACCTACGTGTCCATAGTTATTAGCTAGATGGCTTCTTCTCTCTCTCTCTTTGGATCTCAATACAAAGTTCTCCTCGGTCTTCTTGGAGATCTATTCGATGTAATCTTCTTTTGCGGTGTGTTTGTCGAGATCCGATGAATTGTGGGTTTATGATCCAGATTATCTAAGAACAATATTTGATTCTCCTCTGAATTCTTTTATGTATGATTGGTTTATATTTGCAAGTCTCTTCAAATTATCAGTTTGGTTTGGCCTACTAGATTGATCTTTCTTGCAATGGGAGAAGTGCTTAGTTTTGGGTTCAATCTTGCGGTGTTCGATCCCAGTGACAAAAAGGATAAAAGATGGAGTATATATCATATTGCATGAGTTTATCCCTCTACATCATGTCATCTTCCTTAAAGCGTTACTCTGTTCTTGTGAACCTAATACTCTAGATGCATGTTGGATAGCGGTCGATGTGTGGAGTAATAGTAGTAGATGCAGAACCGTTTCGGTCTACTTGTCTCGGACGTGATGCCTATATACATGATCATACCTAGATATTCTCATAACTATGCTCAGTTCTATCAATTGCTCAACAGTAATTTGTTTACCCACCGTAATACTTATGCTCTTGAGAGAAGCCACTAGTGAAACCTATGGCCCCAGGTCTATCTTCCATCATATTAATCTTCCAATACTTAGTTGTTTCCTTTGCCGTTTATTTTACTTTGCATCTTTATTTCTCTTTATCATGAAAATACCAAAAATATTATCTTGTCATATCTATCAGATCTCACTCTCGTAAGTGACCGAGAAGGGCTTGACAACCCCTTTATCACGCTGGTTGCGAGGTTCTTGTAGGTGCGTGGGAGTTGAGCGTGATCTCCTACTGGATTGATACCTTGGTTCTCAAAAACTGAGGGAAATACTTACGCTACTTTACTACATCACCCTTTCCTCTTCAAGGGAAAACCAACGCAGTGCTCAAGAGGTAGCAGTGTTCATCTTCTGGTATATAAGTCGTTTTGACCTAGAAAAAAAATAAGGAGAGTACTTTCGGGGGAGGACCGCCGTCTCGAGGTGGAACTTGGGCACGAGCACTTTTGCCCTTCGGCGGAGCGATTCCGCCGGGGGAACCTCCCTCCCGGAGGGGGAAATCATCGTCATCATCATCACCAACAACCCTCTCATCTTGGGGAGGCCAATCTTCATCAACATCTTCACCAGCACCATCTCCTCTCAAATCCTAGTTCATCTCTCGTGTTCAATCTTTGTACCGGAACCTCAGATTGGTACCTGTGGGTGACTAGTAGTGTTGATTACATCTTGTAGTTGATCACTATATGGTTTATTTGCTGGAAGATTATATGTTCAGATCCATTATGCTATTTAATTCCCCTCTAATCGTGAACATGTTTATCACTTGTGAGTAGTTACTTTTTTTCTTGAGGTCACGGGAGAAATCATGTTGCAAGTAATCATGTGAACTTGTTATGTGTTCGGTATTTTGATAATATGTATGTTGTGATTCCCTTAGTGGTGTCGTGTGAACGTCAACTACATGACACTTCACCATATTTGGACCTAAGGGAATGCATTGTGGAGTAGTTATTAGATGATGGGTGAGGGAGTCCTGGATTAGGGGGTCTCCAGACAGCCGGACTATATCCATTGGCCGGACTGTTAGACTATGAAGATGCAAGATTGAAGACTTCGTCCCGTGTTCGGATGGGACTCTACTTGGCGTGGAAGGCAAGCTAGGCAATACGGATATGAATATCTCCTCCTTTGTAACGGACCTTGTGTAACCCTAGCCCCTCCGGTGTCTATATAAACCGGAGGGTTTTAGTCCGTAGGACAACATACAATCATACCAAAGGCTAGCTTCTAGGGTTTAGCCTCTCTGATCTCGTGGTAGATCTACTCTTGTACTACCCATATCATCAATATTAATCAAGCAGGACATAGGGTTTTACCTCCATCAAGAGGGCCCGAACCTGGGTAAAACATTGTGTCCCCTGCCTCCTGTTACCATCTGCCTTAGACACACAGTTCGGGACCCCCTACTCGAGATCCGCCGGTTTTGACACCGACATTGGTGCTTTCATTGAGAGTTCCTCTGTGCCGTCGCCAGAAGGAAGGATGTCTCGTCTCGTCTTTAAAGACGGTACTACTGTTAGGGGAGCTTTGGCTGTCGGCCAAACTCTCCGGCTAGGCGGGTTCATCATGACCGCCTGTTCGGCCTCCGCCCCGACGATGAATTCTCGGGTCATCAAAAACAGCCTCCACGTCAAATCGGCACTCGCCGAACAGATGGATCCAATGGAGCTCTCCTCCTTAAACGAGCTCTTGGATCGCATCGCCGCCTTGGGAGTCGCTACGAACTATGATCAGATTGGGCTTAAACCCGATCAAAGGGAGATTAACTCTCCACCGGTCACCCATCATATTGCAGTGGTGGAGGAACAATGCGGCGACCTTTCCTCTATTCTGAGGACCAGCTATGTCCGGATTCCCGAGCTCTCCGAGCCGGACGCCCGTTCGCGGGAGGACAAGATTCAATCCCTGAACTTAGAGTCAGACAGCGGACCAGGATTAGCGGGTAACACCTTGGAATCGGAACTTCCAAAATTGGAAACTCCTCGGCCCCTGGATCCCAGATCGGGTAGGGGTTCGGATTCAATTCCACCCACCCACCCAAAAACAAGCAATCTTTCCCACATCAGGCAAGAGCCCTAGGAAATAGTACATCATTACTGGGCCAGATTCCTCTTTGCGATGAACAAGGTTAAGGACTGTCGCGAGGAAGACGCAATCTTATTTTTCTGCAATAATTGCACGGACAAGGGAATCCTTAACGCCATAAATCGCCGTGAGATAACAAGCTTCGCTGACTTGGCGTCCATAGTACGAAAGTACTGTGCGATGGAAAGTGCCTGGAAAACCGAAACAAACTTTTGGGATAATCCGGCCCTGAACTCAAACCTAGTCCGAAATAAAAGGGTGCATCATCACAATACACCTGGGTTAACTACCAAAAAGCAAAAACCCTCTACAGGGCAAAGAACCGTACTGGAGGGATGGCTCAATGGACCCTGCAAAATTCATAGCACGGCGGATATAATACCAAGGCACAGCCTTAGAGCATGTTGGATACTCTGGCAGGTGGCCAAAAGTGGTGAGGATCTTCTTATCCCACATACCACAGAGCACCACCCGATGGATAACGATACGGTCTTAACAGTGTTCGAGACCTTTGCGTCCAATAATAGGCGCAAGCGAACACTCTGCAGCATGGCTGAAATCTGCCACATAGCAACAACAGATCCATGGAGTGACACGGCTATTACCTTCAATGCCAGTGACGAGCCTAAATTCCGAACAGCCCGAGCACCAGCCGCACTGGTCCTCAGTACAATCGTGGACGACTTTCGACTCACCAAAGTACTCATGGACGGCGGCAGCGGACTAAACCTCATCTATGAGGAAACTCGTCAAAAGATGGAAATAGACTGGAACCGCATCGAGTAAAGTAGCACAACCTTCAGAGGAATTATCCCCGGTCGGGAAGCACGCTGTGCTGGGAAAATCACACTAGATGTGGTATTCGGCATGCCGGACAATTACAGGTCCGAAGAAATTACATTCCAAGTGGCCCCGTTCAGCAGTGGCTATCACGCTCTTTTAGGACGGGAGGTGTTCACAATCTTCCAAGCCATACCCCATTACAGGTACATGAAGCTTAAAATGCCCGAGCCCAACGGAATAATCATTCTCGCCAGTGATCCGGACACAGCACTCCGCGCCGAAAACAAAACAGCCGCATTGGCCCTCGAGGCATTATCGGAAGCCCTCTTGGCCGAGGAATTAACCACGCTACGCTCCACAGTGGACAGGGACGATGTGATACTTGACAAGAGATCCAAGTCCACCACTTTTAAACCAGCGGATGAAATAGTCAAATTACATGTCCACCCAACGGACCTTACAAAAACAGCCTCCATCGAGGCACAGTTAAACCCTGCTGTGGACGCCGCACTATGAGAGTTCCTGCGCGAGAATTGGGACATATTCGCCTGGCATCCCTCAGACATGCCAGGAATCCCACGCAGGCTGGCCGAGCATAGCCTCAATATCCTAAAGGGATTCAAGCCGGTCTAGCAAGCTCTTCGGCGTTTCTCGGAACCTAAGAGACAGGCCATGGGAGAGGAACTAGCCAAGTTATTGGAGGCCGGATTCATCAGAGAAATAAAACATTCGGACTGGCTAGCAAACCTGGTGATGCTACCAAAGAAGGACAAATCCTGGCGCCTTTGTGTCGATTTCAAAGACATTAATAAAGCTTGCCCAAAGGATCCCTTCCCCCTTCCATGCATCGATCAAATTATTGACGCTACCGCAGGACCCGAGTCATTGCGTTTCCTCGACGCATACTCCGGTTACCACCAAATCAAGATGGCGGAGTTCGACCAAGCCGCAATGGCATTCATCACACCATATGGTCCCTTCTTTTTCAACACAATGCCTTTTGGGCTCAAAAACGTCGGCGCAACATATCAGCGCATGATTCAGACATGTCTAGAGAAACAAATTGGCAAAACAGTAGAGGCATACGTAGACGACGTGGTCGTCAAAACCAAACATGTCGAATCTTTGATAAACGACTTGAGGCTCACATTCGACAACCTCTGAACATACGACATCAAGCTCAACCCGGAAAAATGCGTTTTCGGCGTACCAACTGGAAAGCTCCTGGGATTCATTGTCTCTAGTAGAGGTATTGAAGCTAATCCGGCCAAAATCCGAGCTTTGTCACAGTTGGCTACCCCAACAGACCTCAAACCAATCCAGAAGTTAACTGGATGTGTGGCGGCTCTAAGCCGTTTTATCTCCTGCTTAGGAGAAAAGGCTTTACCCCTTTATCGCCTCCTTCGGCGCACCGAACACTTCGAGTGGACGGACGCGGCCACAGCCGGATTGGAAGAAATAAAGGCCATTCTGGCAACCAACCCGATCCTGGCCGCGCCAAACATCGGCGAGGCAATGCTATTGTACATTGCGGCAACTCATCAAGTTGTAAGCGCGGTGCTCGTTGTCGAACGGGAAGCGGACGGACACAAATTCCCTCTTCAAAAGCCGGTATACTATGTATCCACTATCCTCACTCCATGCAAATCACGGTACCCACATTACCAAAAGATAGCATATGCGATATTCATGGCATCTCAGAAACTGCGACGCTACTTTCAAGAGTGTTCGATTACAGTAGCCTCCGAACTGCCACTTAATGATATTATCAACAACTACGACGCTATGGGCCGGATGGCCAAATGGGCCATTGAGCTCCTCCCATTAAATCGCAAGTACTGGCCAACTTCGTCGCCGAATGGACGGAGGCCGAACTCCCTAAAGAGTACGGCGCATACTCCAATTGGATCATGCACTTCGACAGTTCTAAAATGCTGGCCGGTCTAGGGGCTGGCGTCGTCCTGACGTCCCCAACCGGAGATACCGTTCGGTATATACTACAAATATTGTATACAGACTCCAACAATGTAGCCGAATACGAAGCTCTATTGCATGGTGTCCGGATGGCAGTCTCCATGGGCATTCAACGCCTGGAGGTGCGTGGGGATTCAAACCTCGCAATATCCCAAATAAACGGAGATTTTGACGCCAAGGATCCGAAAATGGTGGCCTATCGAAACGCCGTCCTAAAAATGTCAACTCGGTTCGAGGGACTCAAATTTCGCCATGTGGCTCGGGAACACAATCAGGCGGCGGATATCCTCGCCCGCATCGGCGCAAAATGCGACGCAGTCCCCCCAACATATTTTTGGAAAGGCTTTTTAAGCCATCCGTAGTATGGGAAGGGGACACCGGTAGCAATAGTCCGGACCCGGCCAAAATACCCGATACCGAACTCTGTGACACAATCGGAGGCTCCGCCACCGAAATAACACCTTCAGCCCACGAAATAATGGCCATTATTGCCCCGTGGACAGAACCATTCCTGGCCTACCTAACTAGACAGGAACTTCCGGAGGACCAAAATGAGGCACGCTGCATAGTGCGGCGATCTAAGGCCTACAAGGTCCATGAGGGAGAATTGTACAAAAAAGCACTACCGGAGTCCTTCAAAGGTGCATCTCTGAAGAGGAAGGGCAGAATCTTTTGGCAGAAATTCACGCCGGACTCAGCGGCCATCACGCCGCAGCCCGGGCTCTTGTAAGCAAGGCCTTCCGTACCGGATTCTATTGGCCAACAGCACGGGCAGATGCACAGGACTTGGTCCAACGTTGCGCCAGTTGTCAGCTCTTTGCAAATCAAAGCCACATGCCACCCACCGCCCTCCAAACAATCCCCATTACATGGCCCTTCATGGTCTGGGGGCTTGACATGGTTGGACCCCTTAAAGGGGGAACCCACAAGAAAAAATACTTATTGGTCATGGTGGATAAATTCACCAAATGGATAGAGGCCAAACCGGTTAAAACAGCCGAATCCGGACCGGTGATAGATTTCATATCCGGGGTTGTACACCATTACGGCGTCCCCCACAGCATCATCACTGATAATGGCACGAACTTCACGGCCGACGAGGTAAAACTCTGGTGCAGCAAAATGGGCATCAAGCTCGATTATGCCTCAGTGTATCACCCACAAACCAACGGTCAAGTCGAGCGAGCAAACGGTCTTATAATGAGCGGCATTAAACCTAGATTAGTGCGTTCCTTAACGGAGTCTAACACACACTGGGTAGAGGAGCTCGACTCCGTACTCTGGGGGCTGCGGACCACGCCAAATCGTAGTACCGGATATACACCCTTCTTTATGGTGTACGGCACAGAGGCAGTCTTGCCCTGTGACATAATTCATGACTCACCTCGAGTGCGCATGTACAAAGAAAGAGAAGCCGAGCTCGATCGGCAGGACAGTCTGGACACCTTGGAGGAGGAGCGCGACGTAGCCAAAGCCCGTTCTGCATTTCATCAGCAACAGGCTCGCAGATACCAAAGCAGAGAGGTACGGGCCAAAACTTATAACTTTGGCGAACTAGTTCTACGCCTGCCGGATAAGAAAAAGGACAAGCTCGATCCCAAATGGGAAGGTTCCTTCATTATTGACCAAGTTCTGACCGGTGGAGCATACCGACTGCGGGATGCATCGACTAATCGACTCGAGCCGAACCCATGGAACGCGGCCAGGCTCCAAAGATTCTACGCCTAGCACCGGACTCTATGTTAGTCCCCTCCCTTTGTCAATTTTTCGCAAATACATTATCTGTCTTGTTTTCCTTTCTTTCTTTCTTTTCTTATTTCTCTAGGCCTTCAAGGGCCACCTTGTGCCTTGTTTGCACAGTACAGATGCGATAGCAGCACTCTTCATACCTGGGGGCTTCTTTCACAGAAGCTTAAATCATTTATCCGGGCTTCATGCCCAACACATGTGTCATACTTCCGCATGTACCTTTTTTCACCATTATATGCATCGATATGACTTAAGTTTTGGCCAAGTTGGGTTGCCTGGCTCTTGTATTTATGCCCTACGTTCCCGTTAATTCGGCTAGGGCATAAGGGAAGCACCTCTGCGATTGTTACTGCCGGGTCAGCCGGATGTGTACCTCAGACTGGGTGAAGCCGAAAGCTAGCGTTCTTAAGGGAATATTCGGTCGGTGAACAAAATATGATTCTTATTTTTCATATCTGCCCCCAGATGTTTTTTCTGCGTTTCCCGTCGCAGTCCGGACATGCACTTTAGGGCATGCTTGTGCAGGGAAAGGAACCCTTAACGGAACTATTCTCCCTGGAAGATGTTTCTTACTACCCATGTAATATAACATAACTAGTTGGGCACTTGTCTGATAAAGCACTAATGACCCCTATGCCTAGTCTCCACACATACCCCGGTTCTTATATAACTGAGCGGCTATTCGGATACACTTCGGACTATTCGGCCCGGAGGCTGAAGCGAAAAGGTCCGCAATGACAAATGATCTACAATCCGGCTAGAAGGCATTATACATGTCACTTCAATTACATAGTCATGCAGACTGACTAAATTCTTCTTCTATACCATCCAACAGGCGGTCTAGCTTACAATCCTGTTGGGAATACTTTGCGGCTAATTCTACTTGCCCATAAACTAAGCTAACGGGAATCTCTTTTCTGTCGGGCCCCACAGGTCCAACCTCGGCCATGTGATTTGGGTCTGCTTTGGTATACCGCGTCTTCACCATGGCCCAGGCTTCTCTGGCACCCTGCCGGCAGGCTGATATCTTCCATAATCGAAAGCGCCGTCGTGCTCCTTTGAGCTTCTCCGCAAGCTCCGCAACACCCTCTGGCAGGGAGATGGACGGCCACAAGGCCTGGGCAACACCCTGCATCACCTCCCGAACTTGTTCGTGCAGATGTGACAGCTCGGACAAAAGATCACCCGCAGACCCGGGCATTTCCTCCGCGGGACGACCCGTCAGCATACCTACAGACATAACGCTGTTAGTCAGCTTCTTCGCCGAATACCTTCAAAGGATTCGTTCAAGCACTTACTAAAAATGCCGCGTCGAAGCCTCTTATTCTCCTTCTCGGAGTCTGCAAGCTGGCTCCGAACGTATTTTAGTTCCACGTTCAGCCTTATATTGGCGTCTTGGAGATTTTTTTTCTCCTGCCTAACCTCAATCAGCACGCGTGTGCCAGCTTCTAGCCGCCGCATAACATGCTGGTCCCCCGAATTCTCTCCGGATTCATCTGCAACATCTATTGTTAGATCTGCAGCCACGCCGCGCACTATATGGTAACCATCATTCTTTAAAATGTTACCAGCGGGGGGCTTTTTATGTTCCTGCAATGCGGTAATAGCGGCCCGCAGTTGGGTCTTGCATTCCTCTAGCTCCTGGGATAGCCTAGTATTCTTCTCTGTAGGAACCTGCACAAGAAGGATGATCCTTAAATTAGTTCTGCTAACTGTTTCAAGTCTCAGGGCTACTGATACATATAAATCGTCAGATTCACTCACCTGTACATCCTTTACATACTGATCTGTGGCTCTAGCTAGACCATCTTGAGTGGCACGGAGGTACGCTTCTCCAGAATTAAAGGCGTCAAATGCCTCTGGTGAGAAACAAGCGTCATGGAGTACGGCCCGGCGGCGCCTATGATTCATGGCGCTTTCCACTTCTGAGTTTGTAGCAGATAACCTATCTGCATCCTTTGTAGGAGGATTATCCGGCGCCTGCCCCATATCGGCTTCTGTCTCCGTGTCCGGTCCTGGTGCCCGACTGGTGGAAGCGTGATCGGCGACATCGTCGGACATATTCCAGCGAGCGTTTTTTCTGTTAAAGAAACACGGGCGTCATTATATTTTGAGAAAGACGACAACCACAGAGCGGGGTTTGTTGTACCTTTGCGTCGGCGTCTCCATCCTAACCGCCTTCCTTTTTGGCCTACGTGGCCTCGGCGCCTCTTGTTGGCGCGTTGCTGCAGGGCGTCCCGAATGCCTTCCCTGCAAAAAGGCCATGTGAATATGGTGGGTGAAGTGTCTAAAAGGGGATCCTACTTTTTTGAGTTGGGACTTTTCGGTTTCTCTTACGTGCGATGCAGGGAGCAGTCCGGGATAGTCGGTCGTAATGGCCACCATGGCATCGTCGCAGCTTAAGTGATAGAACTGCCGGTTTATCAGCACCACGGAGATAACCGGATCTTCTTCGAGTCCGGAGTCGAGGGCCCGGTCAGGGTCCTTTGGTTGTGGAGAAGGGATGCAGACCTCCTTTATGGCCTTTCGCAGTTCCTGTCGTAAATTGGCAAGGTGAATACTTATAACGAAAAACGCGAGAAGATGGAAGTAAGGGGATATAGCTTACCCAGCTTGGAGGATTGTACATGGAGAATCCGTCCCGTGGCTTGATGCGGGTGAACTCCTCCTCCTCTCCCTTGAATAGTTCGGACAGCATTTTGGCTAATGTGGCAGCATCGCCCGGACCCTTACGACCGTAGCGGGTGGCGTCATCCTCCCCGTTGAAACACCATAAGGGATGCCCACGATATTAAAGTGGTTGCACTCCCCGCATTATGCAAATCGACATAACTTCGGTTATTATCAATCCTGACTGAGCCAGTGCCTTAATCCGGTTCATCAGATAGAGTACTTGTCTGTCGTCTTCCACCTGGGGGCTCCATGGACGCCAACTTCGGCGCTTCTTCAGAGGAGCATTGTTGAACTCAGGAAGACCCCGCCGAATAGGGTCCGGAAGGGGAACATCCTCCATATAAAACCATTCTGAATGCCAGTCTTCGGACGGCTTCTTCGGGGTACCGGACAGATATCCGGTATCGGTGATGCGCCATACTTTGGCTCCGCCCACTTGATAAAGTGATTCCCTCTGTGTGCGAGGGACAAGGCAAAATAGCCTTTTCCACAGCTCGAAGTGAGCCTCACAGCCCAGGAACAACTCGCAAAGAGCAACATAGCCAGCGATGTGCAGGATGGAGGCAGGGGTGAGATTGTGTAGTTGGAGGCCGTAGAACTCCAGGAGCCCATGGAGGAACGGATGAATTGGAAATCCGAGTCCCCATAGTAAGTAAGGAACAAGGCAAACCCGTTCCCCCATGGAGGGACAGGGAAAGTTCTCCACTTGCTCCCCGCCATTGTAGGTGGCAAGCCCGGCTCGAACGGGCACCATGTATGCCGGAGGAAGAAATCCTTTGCTCTGCAGTTCGACCAATCGACTATGTGGAACTAAACACCTCTCCCAATCACCCATCTTAGGGCTATGGGGGCGGGAGGAGGAGCTGCGGAGGTTGGCCATGCTGGAATGGATCTTTCCGGAACACGCTCTGATGGATTCTCGCTGAGGGGAGGATGGTGTGGATCGGATCTAAGAATCCTAATCCCTTTAATAGACAATTTATTTATCTGACTAGGCGGGTGAATGTAAGAATGCCCTGGCGCCTCGTATTCATTCGAGAAATTGCCCTTATTGGGCGCAGAAGCCAAGAGGATCAACATTTATGGGGCCGGATACTATTTACAAACACTTGGAAATTGGAGAAGAACCCGCCTTGCAATGCCGAAGACAATACTGCGCGCCGGACTCATCGTCATTGAAGCCTGGTTCGGGGGCTACTGAGGGAGTCCTGGATTAGGGGGTCTCCGGACAGCCGGACTATATCCATTGGCCGGACTGTTAGACTATGAAGATGCAGGATTGAAGACTTCGTCTCGTGTCCAGATGGGACTCTACTTGGCGTGGAAGGCAAGCTAGGCAATACGGATATGAATATCTCCTCCTTTGTAACCGACCTTGTGTAACCCTAGCCCCTCCGGTGTCTATAAACCGGAGGGTTTTAGTCCGTAGACAACATACAATCATACCATAGGCTAGCTTCTAGGGTTTAGCCTCTCTGATCTCGTGGTAGATCTACTCTTGTACTACCCATATCATCAATATTAATCAAGCAGGGCGTAGGGTTTTACCTCCATCAAGAGGGCCCGAACCTGGGTAAAACATTGTGTCCCCTGCCTCCTGTTACCATCCGCCTTAGACACACAGTTTGGGACCCCCTACCCGAGATCCACCGGTTTTGACACTGACAATGGGTTGCTAGAGTGACAGAAGCTTAGACCCTAGTTTATGCGCTAATTCCTAAGGGACCAATTTGGATCCAAAAGTTTAATGCTATGGTTAGTGAAGGAAATATGCCCTAGATGCAATAATAAAGTTGTAATTTATATTTCCTTATATCATGATAAATGTTTATTATTCATGCTAGAATTGTATTAACCGGAAACTTGATACATGTGTGAATACATAGACAAAACAAAGTGCCCCTAGTATGCCTCTACTTGACTAGCTCGTTAATCAAAGACGGTTAAGTTTCCTGACCATAGACATGTGTTGTCATTTGATGAACGTGATCACATCATTAGGAGAATGATGTGATGGACAAGACCCATCCATTAGCTTAAATAATGATCGTTAAGTTTTATTGCTATTGCTTTCTTCATGACTTATACATATTCCTCTGACTATGAGATTATGCAACTCCCGAATATCGGAGGAACACCTTGTGTGCTATCAAATGTCACAACGTAATTGGGTGATTATAAGATGCTCTACAGGTGTCTCCGAAGATGTTTGTTGGGTTGGCATAGATCAAGATTAGGATTTTTCACTCTGACTATCGGAGAGATATCTCCGGGCCCTCTCGGTAATGCACATCACTATAAGCCTTGCAAGCAATGTGACTAATGAGTTAGTTGTGGGATGATGCATTACGGAACAAGTAAATGGACTTGCCGGTAACGAGATTGAACTAGCTATGATGATACCGATGATCAAATCTCAAGCAAGTAACATACTGATGACAAAGGGAATAACGTATGTTGTCATTGCGGTTTGACCGATAAAGATCTTCGTAGAATATGTAGGAACCAATATGAGCATCTAGGTTCCGCTGTTGGTTATTGACTGGATATGTGTCTCGGTCATGTCTACATCGTTCTCGAACCCGTAGGATCCGCACGCTTAACGTTCGATGACGATTTGTATTATGAGTTATGTGTTTTGGTGACCGAAGATTGTTCAGAGTCTCCGCTGTACAAGAAGAGATTGATATTTTGTAGGAGTCTATGGAAGAAGAAATTTTTGAAACTATGAGCTCATTAGATGAAAAAGATGATGAGGAGAGCGAAGAACAAAAGGAGGAAGAGCGAATTAGCTACCTGTGCCCACCTTCTAATGAAAGTAACTCATCAACTCATGCATTGTTTAATTTCTCTTCATGCTTACCAAAGGGTGAATGCTATGATCCCTTTGATTCGTTTGAAATATCCTTTTTTGATGAACTTGATGCTTGTTATGCTTGTGGCCATGATGCCAATTTGAATTATGCTTATGGAGGTGAACTTACTATAGTTCCTTATGTTAAGAAGGAAATTGTTGTTATTGCACCGTGATACGTCCATTTTGCATCGTGCTTTTATATCAATATTTATTGCATTATGGGCTGTTATTACACATTATGTCACAATACTTATGCCTATTCTCTCTTATTTTACAAGGTTTACTTAAAGAGGGGGAATGCCGGCAGCTGGAATTCTAGGCTGGAAAAGGAGCAAATATTAGAGACCTATTCTGCACATCTCCAAAAGTCCTGAAACTTCATGGGAGCACGTTTCAGAATATATAAAAATATTGAGTGCAAGAAGTACCAGAGGGGCGCCACCCACCAGGAACGAGGGTGGGGGGGCGCCCCCTGCCTCGTGGGCTCCCTGGTGGCCCTCCGATGCCCATCTTCTGCTATATGAGGTATTTCGTCCAAGAAAAAATCATAAGCAAGCTTTCAGGATGAAACTCCGCCGCCACGAGGAGGAACCTTGGCGGAACCAATCTAGGGCTCCAGCAGAGCTATTCTGCTGGGGAAACTTCCCTCCGGGAGGGGGAAATCATCACCATCGTCATCACCAACGATCCTCTCATTGGGAGGGGGTCAATCTCCATCAACATCTTCACCAGCACCATCTCATCTCAAACCCTAGTTCATCTCTTGTATCCAATCTTTGTATCCAAACCTCAGATTGGTACCTGTGGGTTGTCAGTAGTGTTGATTACTCCTTATAGTTGATGCTAGTTGGTTTACTTGGTGGAAGATCATATGTTCAGATCCATTATGCATATTAATACCCCTCTGATTATGAACATGAATATGCTTTGTGAGTAGTTATGTTTGTTCCTGAGGACATGGGAGAAGTCTTGCTATAAGTAGCCATGTGAATTTGGTATTCTTTTGATATTTTGATGATATGCATGTTGCCATCCCTCTAGTGGTGTCATGTGAACGTCGACTACATGACACTTCACCATTGTTTGGGACTAGAGGGAGGCATTGTGAAGTAATAAGTAGATGATGGGTTTCTAGAGTGACAGAAGCTTAAACGCTAGTTTATGCGTTGTTTCGTAAGGGGCTGATTTGGATCCATATGGATCATGCTATGGTTAGGTTTACCTTAATACTTCTGTTGTAGTTGCGGATGCTTGCAATGGGGGTTAATCAAAAGTGGGATGCTTGTCCAAGTAAGGACAGCACCCAAGCACCGGTCCACCCACATATCAAATTATCAAAGTACCGAACGCGAATCATATGCACGTGATGAAAACTAGCTTGACGATAATTCCCATGTGTCCTCGGCAGCGCTTTCCTTCATATAAGAGTTTGTCCAGGCTTGTCCTTTGCTACAAAGAGGATTGGGCCATCTTGCTGCACCTTATTTAATTTTATTACTTGCTACTCGTTACAAATTACCGTATCACAAAACTATCTGTTACCGATAATTTCAGTGCTTGCAGAGAATACCTTACTGAAAACTGCTTATCATTTCCTTCTGCTCCTCGTTGGGTTCGACCCTCTTACTTATCGAAAAGGCTATGATAGACCCCTATACTTGTGGGTCATCAAGACTCTTTTATGGCGCCGTTGTCGGGGAGTGAAGCGCCTTTGGTAGGTGGGATTTGGTAAGGAAAAAATTATATAGTGTGTTGAAATTTACTGTCACTTGTTACTATGGAACATAATCCTTTGAGGGGCTTGTTCAGGGTATCTTCACCTCGACCAGTAGAGCAAAGAGTTGCTCCTCAACCTACTGAACCTACTGAAAATGTTTACTTTGAAATTCCTTCGGGTATGATAGAGAAACTGCTAGCTAATCCTTTTGCAGGAGATGGAACATTGCATCCCGATTTACACTTAATCTATGTGGATGAAGTTTGTGGATTATTTAAGCTTGTAGGTATGCCTGAGGATGTTATCAAGAAGAAGGTCTTCCCTTTATCTTTGAAGGGAGATGCATTGACATGGTATAGGCTATGTGATGATAGGGGATCATGGGACTATAAGCGATTGAAATTGGAATTTCACCAGAAGTTTTATCCTATGCACCTTGTTCATCGTGATCGTAATTATATATATAATTTTTGGCCTCGCGAAGGAGAAAGCATATCTCAAGCTTGGGGGAGGCTTAAGTCAATGTTATATTCATGCCCCAATCATGAGCTCTCAAGAGAAATGATTGTTCAAAAAAATTTATGCTCGGCTTTCTCTCAGTAATCGCTCCATGCTCGATACTTCTTGCACTGGATCTTTTATGATGAAGACTATTGAATTCAAATGGGATTTATTGGAAAGAATTAAACGCAACTCTGAAGATTGGGACCTCGACGAAGGTATGGAGTCAGGTATAACACCTAAGTTTGATTGTGTTAAATCTTTTATGGATACCGACGCATTTCATGAATTTAGCACTAAATATGGACTTGACTCTGAGATAGTAGCTTCTTTCTATGGATCATTTGCTACTCATATTGATCTCCCTAAGGAGAAGTGGTTTAAATATAATCCTCCCATTGAAGTAAAAGTAGTTCACCTATTAAAGTTGAAGAAAAGACTATCACTTATAATGATCCTTTTGTTCCTACTACTTATGTTGAGAAATCACCTTTCCCTATTAGAATAAAGGATCATGCTAAAGTTTCAACTGTAGTCAACAAAAGTAATATTAGGACACACAAACCCCCTGAGAAAGTTAAAGTTGAACCTAATATTGCTATGGTTAAAGATCTCTTGGCTGATAATATTAATGGGCATGTTATTTACTTCTGTGATGAGACTGCTAGAATTGCTAGACCTGATACTAAAAATAAACATAGACATGTTGTAGGCATGCCTATTATTTCTATTAAAATAGGAGATCATTGCTATCATGGCTTACTTGATATGGGTGCTAGTGCAAGTGCAATACCTCATTCCTTATACAAAAAAATTATGCATGATATTGCACCTGCTGAGATAGAAGATATCGATGTTACCATTAAGCTTGCCAATAGAGATACTATTTCACCAATTGGGATTGTTAGAGATATTGAAGTCTTGTGTGGGAAGGTTAAATATCCTGATGATTTTCTTGTTCTTGGTTCCCCACAAGATAGCTTTTGTCCCATTATATTTGGTAGACCCTTCTTGAATACAGTTAATGCTAAGATAGACTGCAATGAGGATATTGTTTCTGTTGGTTTAGGGGATATGTCTCATGAGTTTAATTTTGCTAAATTTTGTAGACAACCTCGTGATAAAGAATTGCCTAGTAAAGATGAAATTATTTGTCTTGCTTCTATTGTCGTGCCTCCTACTGATCCTTTAGAACAATATTTGCTAGACGAGGAAAATGATATGTTCATGAATTAAAGAAGGGAAATAGATGAAGTATTCTTTAAACAGGGACCTATTCTGAAACACAACTTGCCTGTTGAAATTCTAGGGGATCCTCCTCCACCCAAGGGTGATCCCGTGTTTGAGCTTAAATCATTGCCTGATACTCTTAAATATGCTTATCTTGATAAAAAGAAGATATATCCTATTATTATTAGTGCTAACCTTTCAGAGCACGAAGAAGAGAGATTATTGAAAACTCCGAAGAAGCACCGTGCTGCTATTGGATATACTCTTGATGATCTTAAGGGCATTAGTCCCACTCTATGTCAACACAAAATAAATTTGGAGAAATATGCCAAACCAGTTATTGATCACCAACGACGGCTAAATCCTAAGATGAAAGAAGTGGTAAGAAAGGAAATATTAAAACTTCTGGAAGCAGGTATAATTTATCCCGTTGCTGATAGTCAGTGGGTAAGTCATGTTCATTGTGTCCCTAAGAAGGGAGGTATTACCGTCGTTCCTAATGATAAAGATGAATTAATTCCGCAAAGAATTATTACCTGTTATAGGATGGTATTGATTTCTGCAAATTAAACAAAGCTACTAAAAAGGATCATTACCCTTTGCCTTTCATTGATCAAATGCTAGAAATATTATCCAAACATACACATTTTTGCTTTCTAGATGGTTACTTTGGCTTCTCTCAAATACATGTGTCAGCTGATGATCAAGCAAAGACCACTTTTACTTGCCCTTTCGGTACTTTTGCTTATAGACGTATGCCTTTTGGTTTATGTAATGCACCTGCTACCTTTCAAAGATGCATGATGGCTATATTCTCTGACTTTTGTGAAAAGATTTATGAGTATTTCATGGACGATTTCTCCGTTTATGGATCCTCTTTTGATGATTGCTTGAGCAACCTTGATCGAGTTTTGCAGAGATGTGAAGAAATTAATCTTGTCTTGAACTGGGAGAAGTGTCACTTTATGGTTAATGAAGGTATTGTCTTGGGGCCTAAAATTTCTGAAAGAGGTATTTAAGTTGATAAAGCTAAAGTTGATGCTATTGAAAAGATGTCATGTCCCAAGGACATCAAAGGTATAAGAAGTTTCCTTGGTCATGCCAGTTTTTATAGGAGGTTCATTAGGGACTTCTCAAAAATTTCTCGGCCTCTGACTAACCTATTACAAAAATATATTCCTTTTGTCTTTGATGATGATTGTGTAGAAGCATTTGAAATACTTAAGAAAGCTTTGATTTCTGCACCTATTGTTCAGCCACTTGATTGGAATTTACCCTTTGAAATTATGTGTGATGCTAGTGATTATGTTGTAGGTGTTGTTCTAGGGAAAAGAGTTGATAAGAAATTAAATGTTATTCAATATGCTAGTAAAACTCTAGACAATGCCCAGAGAAATTATGCTATTACTGAAAACGAATTTTTAGCAGTTGTATTTGCATGCGATAAGTTCAGACCTTATATTGTTGATTCTAAAGTAACTATCCACACTGATCATGCTGCTATTAAATATCTTATGGAAAAGAAAGATGCTAAACCTAGACTTATTAGATGGGTTCTCCTGCTACAAGAATTTGATTTGCATATCATTGATAGAAAGGGAGCTGAGAACCCCATTGCAGACAACTTGTCTAGGTTAGAGAATGTTCTTGATGATCCACTACCTATTGATGATAGCTTTCCTGATGAACAATTAAATGTCATAAATGCTTCTCGTACTACTCCATGGTATGCTGATTATGCTAATTATATTGTTACTAAGTTTATACCACCAAGTTTCACATACCAGCAAAAGAAAAAGTTCTTCTATGATTTAAGACATTACTTCTGGGATGACCCACATCTTTATAAAGAAGGAGTAGATTGTGTTATTAGACATTGTGTACCTGAGCATGAACAGGAACATATCTTACGCAAGTGTCACTCTGAAGCTTATGGAGGACACCCTGCCGGAGATAGAACTGCACACAAGGTATTGCAATCCGGTTTTTATTGGCCTACTCTCTTCAAGGATGCCCGTAAGTTTGTTTTGTCTTGCGATGAATGTCAAAGAATTGGTAATATTAGTAGACGTCAAGAAATGCCTATGAATTATTCACTTGTTATTGAACCATTTGATGTTTGGGGCTTCGATTATATGGGACCGTTTCCTTCCTCTACTGGGTATACACATATTTTAGTTGTTGTTGATTACATTACTAAGTGGGTAGAAGCTATTTCAACTAGTAGTGCTGATCATAACACCTCTATTAAGATGCTTAAAGAAGTTATTTTTCCAAGGTTTGGAGTCCCTAGATATTTAATGACGGATGGTGGTTCACATTTTATTCATTGTGCCTTTCTTAAAATGCTTGCTAAGTATGATGTTAATCATAGAATTGCATCTCCATATCATCCACAGTCTAGTGGCCAAGTAGAATTGAGTAACAAAGAGCTTAAATTAATTTTGCAAAAGACTGTTAATAGATCTAGAAAGAATTGGTCCAAGAAACTTGATGATGCATTATGGGCTTATAGAACTGCATATAAAAATCCTATGGGTATGTCTCCATATAAAATGGATTATGGTAAAGCATGTCACTTACCTCTTGAATTAGAACATAAGGCATATCGGGCTATTAAAGAGCTCAACTATGACTTCAAACTTGCTAGTGAGAAGAGGCTATTTGACATTAGCTCACTTGATGAATGGAGAACCCAAGCCCATGAGAATGCCAAACTATTTAAAGAAAAAGTTAAAAGATGGCATGATAAAAGGATACAAAAACGTGAGTTCAATGTAGGTGATTATGTATTGTTATACAACTCCCGTTTAAGATTTTTTGCAGGCAAACTTCTCTCTAAATGGGAAGGTCCTTACGTTATCGAGGAGGTCTATCATTCCGGTGCCATAAAAATCAACAACTTCAAAGGCACAAATCCGGAGGTGGTGAATGGTCAAAGAATCAAACATTATATGTCAGGTAATCCCATAAATGTTGAAACTAATATTATTGAAACCGTAATCCCGGAGGAATACATAAGAGACACTTTCCGGAACGTTTCAGACTCCGAAAATGAATAGGTACGTTGTACGGTAAGTAAACCGACTCCAAAACAGTTCTAATGGCAATATTTCTCCGTTTTGGAATATATAAAAATAGGAAAATAAGAAGCAGACCCGAAAGGACACGAGGCCTCCACGAGGGTGGAGGGCACGCCCCCCTGCCTCGTGGGCACCTTGTGTGCTCTCCGGACTTCGTTTTCTTGCACGATACTTCTTTTGGTCGGTAAAAATTCACTATATAATCTCCCGAAGGTTTTGACCACCGTATCACGCAAATATCTCCTGTCTTTGTTTCGAGCTGTCTTTCTAATAGATCTAGGTCGCCATGTCGTCTTCAAGTGCCCCCAAGGACAAGTTCTTCGAGAAGGTCATCAACCCCTACCTTGCGGAGGTGCTGCAACACCCGCAAACTACTGCGATGTGTGAGGGGTTGTTGCACATCCGCGATGTGGGGGGACCAAGGAGGACCGGAAGCATGGAGACAAGGCTTGAGGCAATGGAGCAACAAGTTTTCAAGTGCCAGGAGATGGTGGAGCGTGGACTCGACTCCAATCACATAATGATCACGGAGTTCACCAACAACCACAAGCTGGACGCCAAGGACATTGGGGAGGCCATCTTCAAGCTTCATGAGAAAATCAAGCACCTCCAAGCCCAGATCTATGACCTGCAAAATCAAAACTGTGAGTATGAATATAGAATCAAGAGGATGATTTTGGCTGCGGATTTGAGGATTCCGGAGACTCGATCATCCTTCTATGATGGTGAGTCTATGCCTTGGAAGAGGGACGACAAGCCTACATCATCAACAACTCCATCTCCTTCACCGGCAAAAGAGATATAATCACATCGGGTATGGGCACTCCCCTTGGAAACTGCCAAGCTTGGGGGAGTGCCTCGGTATCGTATCACCATCATACCTTTTATCTTTACTGTTTTTCTTAGTTCAATCCTTTTGGTAATATCTTGATCTAGTAGAATAAAGTTTTAGTATGATCTAGTTGTGAGTTTTGCTTTATGATCTTCCTATGTAATCGAGTCCGTGAGCTATATATAATAACGATTAGTGTTGAGTCAAGGGCTTGATTACCTTGCTATGATCTTGAGGGAATAAAATAAAAGAGAATAAATAAAAAGAAATAAAGAGATCATATGGATCTTATGGAGATTAATGGGCTCACATATAAAGAGTATGATGAATAAAAGTTGTTGAGAGTTGACAAACATAGTTTTGGTCATCGTTGCAATTAATAGGAAGTAATAAAGAAAGAGAGGTCTTCACATATAAGTATACTATCTTGGACATCTTTTATAATTGCGAGCACTCATTAAAGTATGATATGCTAAAGAGTTGACGTTGGACAAGGAAGACAACATAATGGGTTATGTTTTCTTACATCTAAGATAAATTATATTGTCATGGATCATCCAACATGTTGAGCTTGCCTTTCTCTCTCTTGCTAGCCAATTCTTTGCACCAGGTAGAAATACTACTTGTGCTTCCAAATATCCCTAAACCCCGTTTTGCCATGAGAGTCCACCATATCTACCTATGGATTGAGTAAGATCCATCAAGCAAGCTGTTCTAAGAATGATCATGATGCCCTCATGTTTGTATTTTATTTTTATCGACACCTCTATCTCTAAACATGTTGACATATTTTTCGATTTCGGCTTTCACTTGAGGACAAGCGAGGTCTAAGCTTGGGGGAGTTGACACATCCATTTTGCATCATGCTTTTATATCCATATTTATTGCATTATGGGCTGTTATTACACATTATGTCACAATACTTATGCCTATTCTCTCTTATTTTACAAGGTTTACATGAAGAGGGGGAATGCCAGCAGCTGGAACTCTGGGCTGGAAAAGGAGCAAATATTAGAGACCTATTCTTCACATCTCCAAAGGTCCTGAAACTTCATGGGAGCACGTTTCAGAATATATAAAAAATATTGAGCGCAAGAAGTACCAGAGGGGGCCACCCACCAGCCACGAGGGTGGGGGCGCGCCCTACCCCCCTGGGCGCGCGCCCCTACCTCGTGGGCACCCTGGTGGCCCTCCGATGCCCATCTTTTGCTATATGAGGTCTTTCGTCCGAGAAAAAATCATAAGCAAGCTTTCGGGACGAAACTCCGCCTCCACGAGGTGGAACCTTGGCGGAACCAATCTAGGGTCCGGCAGAGCTTTTCTGCTGGGGAAACTTCCCTCCGGGAGGGGGAAATCATCACCATCGTCATCACCAACGATCCTCTCATCGGGAGGGGGTCAATCTCCATCAACGTCTTCACCAGCACCATCTCATCTCAAACCCTAGTTCATCTCTTGTATCCAATCTTTGTATCCAAACCTCAGATTGGTACATGTGGCTTGCTAGTAGTGTTGATTACTCCTTGTAGTTGATGCTAGTTGGTTTACTTGGTGGAAGATCATATGTTCAGATCCATTATGCATATTAATACCACTCTGATTATGAACATGAATATGCTTTGTGAGTAGTTACGTTTGTTCCTGAGGACATGGAAGAAGTCTTGCTATAAGTAGTCATGTGAATTTGGTATTCGTTCGATATTTTGATGAGATGTATGTTGTCATCCCTCTAGTGGTGTCATGTGAACGTCGACTACATGACACTTCACATTGTTTGGGCCTAGAGGGAGGCATTGGTAAGTAATAAGTAGATGATGGGTTGCTAGAGTGACAGAAGCTTAAACCCTAGTTTATGTGTTGCTTCGTAAGGGGATGATTTGGATCCATATGTTTCATGCTATGGTTAGGTTTACCTTAATACTTCTGTTGTAGTTGCAGATGCTTGCAATGGGGGTTAATCATAAGTGGGATGCTTGTCCAAGTAAGGACAACACCCAAGCACCGGTCCACCCACATATCAAATTATCAAAGTACCGGACGCGAATCATATGAACATGATGAAAACTAGCTTGACGATAATTCCCATGTGTCCTCGGGAGCGCTTTCATTCATATAGGAGTTTGTCCAGGCTTGTCCTTTGCTACAAAAAGGATTGGGCCATCTTGCTGTACCTTATTTACTTTTATTACTTGCTACTCGTTACAAATTACCATATCACAAAACTATCTGTTGCCGATAATTTTAGTGCTTGCAGAGAATACCTTACTGAAAACTGCTTATCATTTCCTTCTGCTCCTCGTTGGGTTCGACACTCTTACTTATCGAAAAGGCTACGATAGATCCCCTATACTTGTGGGTCATCACACCCACACATGATAGTCCTATTATCTTTTGAATTCCCCTAACTACACTATATCAAAGAAGTTTGTTGTTATTAAGGATTACATTGATGGGTTGCATTCTACTATTGCACATGATGATTTTGATGAGTATAATATGCATATGCTTTCTGTTCATACTTGCAATTATTACGAGAGAGGAACTACATCTCCGCCTCTCTATGTTTCTAGTATGATAAAATTGCAAGAAACTGTTTATACTATGCATTTGCCTTTACTTGATGTGCATGAATTGTTCTTTTATGACATGTCGTTGCTTAGGAAGAGAGTTAGACTTCGTCATTGTATGATATATGTTGTTTTTTTTCCTCACTACAAAATTACAAATCATTGTTAATTAAAATTGACTTTGATATACCTTGGGATCCGTGTGCATCAATTACTTGAGCATGATATGCCTAGCTTAATGGCTTTAAAGAAAGTGTTGCCTAGGAGACAACCCAGAAGTTTTAGAGAGTCATCTATTTCTGTTGTGTGCTTTCAAAAAGTTTTAAAACAAAAAATATATAGGAAAACCTAAAAACTTTTTCAAAAAGAGAAATGATTGGAAGGTGATACGTCCATTTTACATCATGTTTTCCCATTGTTATTTATAGGGGTTTTAATCATTACAACACTTTGTGAAGCAATTCTAATGCGTTTTCTCTCTTAATATGCAAGATTTACATGAAGAGGGAGATTGCCGGGAGCTAAAATTGTAGACCTGAAAAAGCTATGTCAGAGATACTACTACCTCTTGAGCATCGCGTTGGTTTTCCCTTGAAGAGGAAAGGGTGATGCAGCAAAGCAGCGTAAGTATTTCCCTCAGTTTTTGAGAACCAAGGTATCAATCCAGTAGGAGACCACGTGCGAGTCAGCTCGTACCTACACAAACAAATAAGAACCTCGCAACCAACGCGATAAAGGGGTTGTCAGTCCCTTCACGGCCACTTGCAAGAGTGAGATCTGATAGAGATGATAATAATAAGATAAATATTTTTGGTATTTTTATGATATAGATTGAAAGTAAAGATTGCAAAATAAAATAGATTGGAAACTTATATGATGGAGAATAGACCCGGGGCCATACGTTTCACTAGTGGCTTCTCTCAAGATAGCATAAGTATTACGGTGGGTGAACAAATTACTGTTGAGCAATTGATAGAAAAGCGAATAATTATGAGAATATCTAGGTATGATCATGTATATAGGCATCACGTCTGTGACAAGTAGACCGACTCCTGCCTGCATCTACTACTATTACTCCACACATCGACCGCTATCCAGCATGCATCTAGAGTATTAAGTTCATAAGAACAGAGTAACGCCTTAAGCAAGATAACATGATGTAGAGGGATAAACTCATGCAATATGATATAAACCCCATCTTTTTATCCTCGATGGCAACAATACAATACGTGTTGTTTCCCTTTCTGTCACTCGGATTGAGCACCGCAAGATTGAACCCAAAGCTAAGCACTTCTCCCATTGCAAGAAAGATCAATCTAGTAGGCCAAACCAAACTGATAATTCGAATAGACTTGCGAAGATAACCAATCATACATAAAAGAATTCAGAGAAGATTCAAATATTGTTCATAGATAAACTTGATCATAAACCCACAATTCATGGAATCTCGACAAACACACTGCAAAAAGAGTTACATCGAATAGATCTCTAAGAAGATCGAGGAGAACTTTGTATTGACATCCAAAGAGAGAGAAGAAGCCATCTAGCTACTAGCTATGGACCCGAAGGTCTGAGGTAAACTACTCACACATCATCGGAGGGGCCATGTAGTTGACATAGAGGCCCTCCGTGATCAATGCCCCCTCCGACGAAGCTCCGGAAAAGGCCCCAAGATGAGATCTCTTGGGTACAGTAGGTTGCAGCGGTGGAATTAGGTTTTCGTGGTGCTCCTGGATGTTTGCGGGGTATATGGATATATATAGGAGGAAGAAGTAGGTCGGTGGAGCAACGAGGGGCCCACGAGGATGGAGGGCGCGCCCCTACCTCGTGGCCTCCTCGATTGTTTCTTGACGTCCACTCCAAGTCCCCTGGATCACGTTTGTTCCAAAAATCACGCTTCCGTAGGTTTCATTCCGTTTGGACTCCGTTTGATATTCCTTTTCTAGGAAACACTGAAATAGGCAAAAAAAACAGCAATTTGGGCTGGGCCTCCGGTTAATAGGTTAGTCCCAAAAATAATATAAAAGTGTAAAATAAAGCCCAGTAACATCCAAAACAGATAATATAATAGCATGGAACAATCAAAAACTATAGATACTTTGGAGACGTATCAAGCATCCCCAAGCTTAATTCCTACTCGTCCTCGAGTAGGTAAATGATAAAAACAAAATTGTTGATGTGGAATGCTTCCTAACATATTTCTCAATGTAATTTTCTTTATTGTGGCATGAATGTTCAGATCCGAAAGATTCAAGATAAAAGTTTAATATTGACATAATAATAATAATACTTCAAGCATACTAACTAAGCAATCATGTCTTCTCAAAATAACATGGCCAAAGAAAGTTGATCCCTACAAAGTCATATATTTTGGTCATGCTCCATTTTCGTCACACAAGAATGCTCTCATCATGCACAACCCCGATGACAAGCCAAGCAATTGTTTCATACTTTAGCAATCTCAAACTTTTTTTCAACTTTCACGCAATACATGAGCGTGAGCCATGGATATAGCACTATGGGTGGAATAGAATATAATGAAGGGGGTTATGTGGATAAGACAAAAAAGGAGAAAGTCTCACATCGATGCGGCTAATCAATGGGCTAGGGAGATGCCCATCAATTGATGTCAATGCAAGGAGTAGGGATTTCCATGCAACGGATGCACTAGAGCTATAAATGTATGAAAGCTCAACAAAAAACTAAATGGGTGTGCATCCAACTTGCTTGCTCACGAAGACCTAGGGCACTTGAGGATGCCCATTGTTGCAATATACAAGCCAAGCTCTATAATGAAAAAATCCCACTAGTATATGAAACTGAGAAAACAAGAGACTCTCTATCATAAAGATCATGGTGTTACTTTGAAGCACAAGTGTGGAAAAAGGATAGTAGCATTGCCCCTTTTTATTTTTATATTTTTTTTTCTTTTTTTGGGCCTTCTCTTTTTTTGGCCTTTCTCTCTTTTTGGGGGACAATGCCCTATTAATGATGATCATCACACTTCTATTTATTTACAACTCGGTGATTACAACTCGATACTAGAACAAGTATGACTCTATATGAATGCCTCCGACGGTGTACCGGGATGTGCAATGACTCATGAGTGACATGTATGAAAGAATTATGAATGGTAGCTTTGCCACAAATATGATGTCAACTACATGATCATGCAAGACAATATGACAATGATGATGCATGTCATAATAAACGGAACGGTGGAAAGTTGCATGGTAATATATCTCGGAATGGCTATGGAAATGCCATAATAGGTAGGTATGGTGGCTGTTTTGAGGAAGATATAAGGAGGTTTATGTGTGATAGTGTATCGTATCACGGGGTTTGGATGCACCGGCGAAGTTTGCACCAACTCTCAAGGTGAGAAAGGGCAATTCACGGTACCGAAGAGGCTAGCAATGATGGAAGGGTGAGAGTGCGTATAATCCATGGACTCAACATTAGTCATAAAGAACTCACATACTTATTGCAAAAATCCACAATTCATCAAAAACCAAGTATTACACGCATGCTCCTAGGGGGATAGATTGGTAGGAAAAGACCATCGCTCGTCCCCGACCGCCACTCATAAGGAAGACAATCAAATAACACCTCATGTTTCAAATTTGTTACACAACATTTACCATACGCGCATGCTACGGGACTTGCAAACTTCAACACAAGTATTTCTCAAATTCACAACTACTCAACTAGCACAACTTTGATATCACTATCTCCATATCTCAAAACAATCATCAAGTATCAAACTTCTCTTAGTATTCAATGCACTTATATGAAAGTTTTTATTATGCCTAAAAGAAAATTGCCATGTTGTTCTAAAGGACTCTCAAAATAATATAAGTGAAGCATGAGATATCAATTATTTCTATAAAATAAAACCACCACCATGCTCTAAAAGATATAAGTGGCACACTAGAGCAAAAACTATATAGCTCAAAAGATATAAGTGAAGCACATAGAGTATTCTAATAAATTCCAATTCATGTGTGTCTCTCTCAAAATGTGTGTACATCAAGGATGATTGTGGTAAACTAAAAAGCAAAGACTCAAATCATACAAGACGCTCCAAGCAAAACACATGTCATGTGGCGAATAAAAATATAGCTCCAAGTAAAGTTACCGATGAACGAAGACAAAAAGAGGGGATGCCTTCCGGGGCATCCCCAAGCTTAGGATTTTTGGTGTCCTTGTATTTACCTTGGGGTGCCTTGGG
The DNA here is from genome assembly GCF_018294505.1 of Triticum aestivum. Lineage (NCBI taxonomy): Eukaryota > Viridiplantae > Streptophyta > Magnoliopsida > Poales > Poaceae > Triticum > Triticum aestivum. The sequence goes on from NC_057806.1 coordinate 598,250,264, forward strand.
CATCCCCAAACTTAGGCTCTTGCCACTCCTTGTTCCATAATCCATCAAATCTTTACCCAAAACTTAAAAACTTCACAACACAAAACTTAACAATAAGATATCGTGAGCTCCGTTAGCGAAAGAAAACAAAACACCACTTCAAGGTACTGTAATGAACTCATTCTTTATTTATATTGATGTTAAACCTACTGTATTCCAACTTCTCTATGGTTTATAAACTCTATTACTAGCCATAGATTCATCAAAATAAGCAAACATCACACGAAAAACAGAATCTGTCAAAAACAGAACAGTCTGTAGTAATCTGTAACTAACACAAACTTCTGGAACCCCAAAAATTCTAAAATAAATTTCTGTACGTGAGGAATTTATCTACTAATCATCTGAAAAAATAATCAACTAAATAGCACTCTCCAATAAAAAATGGCAGCAATTCTCGTGAGCGCTAAAGTTTCTGTTTTTTACAGCAAGATCAAAAAGACTTTCCCCAAGTCTTCCCAATGGTTCTACTTGGCACAAACACTAATTAAACACAAAAAACACAACCAAAACAGAGGCTAGATAAATTATTTATTACTAAACAGGAACAAAAAGCGAGGAACAAAAATAAAATTGGGTTGCCTCCCAACAAGCGCTATCTAGCTAGGCATAAAAGCGAGGATAGATCTAGATATTGCCATCTTTTAATTTTTTAGCGGAGTCATGCTCGAATCCGGGAGGTTCTTTACGTTTACCTTCATATTCGGAAATTTTTAGATCCAAAGAGTCCAACCGCTTATTACAAAGAGTGATCAACATATTCATGCGGTGAAGATTCCCGCTAACACTCTTAAGAGGTTCAAGAGATTTTTGTAATATTTTTGTTACTTCGCAAATTTTCTCAAAAAATTGGGTCTCTTCCTGGGTATGATGAGGCCCCTTTTGTTGAGGTAGTGTCCCCACTATTCCCTCTATAATTTCATGCGCAATACTGGGATCAATTTTGATAAAATTTCCTTTGGCAATGCAGTCCAAGAGTTGTCTATGGGACATGTTTAGTCCAACATAAAAATTACGAAGCAAAATTCTAAAATTAACCTCTAGGGTGCAATTACGATAAGATTCCATCATCCTAAACTATGCATCTTTTAAGTTTTCTCCTTGTCGTTGTTTGAAGTGAAGAACCTCAAACTCGGGAGACAAAGGAACGGATAAAGGACTATCCATAACGACAAAGCAAGCGGAAAAGGGGCGAACAAAAAGAGAGGGCGAAAGGAAAAGAGGGCGAATAAAACAGTAAGGGTGAAGTGGGAGAGGAAAACGAGGGGCAAATGGTAAATAATGTAATGCAAAGGATAAGAATTGTGATGGGTACTTGGTATGTCTTGACTTGGCATAGATCTCCGCGACAACGGCGCCAAAAATCCTTCTTGCTACCTCTTGAGCACTGCGTTGGTTTTTCCTTGAAGAGGAAAGGGTGATGCAGCAAAGCAGCATAAGTATTTCCCTCAGTTTTTGAGAACCAAGGTATCAATAGTAGGAGACCACGCGCGAGTCACCTCGTACCTACACAAACAAATAAGAACCTCGCAACCAACATGATAAAGGGGTTGTCAATCCCTTCACGGCCACTTGCAAGAGTGAGATCTGATAGAGATGATAATAATAAGATAATTTTTTTGGTATTTTTATGATATAGATTAAAAGTAAAGATTGCAAAATAAAATAGATTGGAAACTTATATGATGGAGAATAGACCCGGGGGGCCATAGGTTTCACTAGTTGCTTCTCTCAAGATAGCATAAGTATTACGGTGGATGAACAAATTACTGTCGAGCAATTGATAGAAAAGCGAATAATGATGAGAATATCTAGGTATGATCATGTATATAGGCATCACGTCCGTGACAAGTAGACCGACTCATGCCTGCATCTACTACTATTACTCCACACATCGACCGCTATCCAACATGCATCTAGAGTATTAAGTTCATAAGAATAGAGTAATCCCTTAAGCAAGATGACATGATGTAGAGGGATAAAATCATGCAATATGATATAAACCCCATCTTTTTATCCTCGGTGGCAACAATACAATACGTATCGTTTCCCTTTTTGTCGCAGGGATCAAGCGCCGCAAGATTGAACCCAAAGCTAAGCACTTCTCCCATTGCAAGAAAGATCAATCTAATAGGCCAAACCAAACTGATAATTTGAAGAGAGTTGCAAAGATAACCAATCATACATAAAAGAATTCAGAGAAGATTCAAATATTGTTCATAGATAAACTTGATCATAAACCCACAATTGATCGGATCTCGACAAACACACCGCAAAAAGAGTTACATCGAATAGATCTCCAAGAAGATTGAGGAGAACTTTGTATTGAGATCCAAAGAGAGAGAAGAAGCCATCTAGCTACTAGCTATGGAACCGAAGGTCTGAGGTAAACTACTCACACATCATTGGAGGGGCCATGAAGTTGATGTAGAGGCCCTCCGTGATCAATGCCCCCTCCGGCGGAACTCCGGAAAAGGCCCCAAGATGGGATCTCTGAAGGAAATATGCCCTAGAGGCAATAATAAAGTTATTATTTATTTCCTCATATCATGATAAATGTTTATTATTCATGCTAGAATTGTATTAACCGGAAACATAATACGTGTGTGAATACATAGACAAACATAATGTCACTAGTATGCCTCTACTTGACTAGCTCGTTCATCAAAGATGGTTGAGTTTCCTAGCCATAGACATGAGTTGTTATTTGTTCAACAGGATCACATCATTAGGAGAATGATGTGATTGACTTGACCCATTTCGTTAGCTTAGCACTTGATCTTTTAAGTTTACTGCTATTGCTTTCTTCATGACTTATACATGTTCCTATGACTATGAGATTGTGCAACTCCCGAGTACCGGAGGAACACACTTTGTGTGCTACCAAACGTCACAATGCAACTGCGTGATTATAAAGGTGCTCTACAGGTGTCTCCGATGGTGTACGTGGAGTTGGCATAGATCACGAATAGGATTTGTCACTCTGATTGTCGGAGAGGTATCTCTAGGCCCTCTCGGTAATGCACATCACTATAATCCTTGCAAGCAATGCAACTAATGAGTTAGTTGCGGGATGATGCATTATGGAACTAGTAAGGAGACTTGCTCGTAACGAGATTGAACTAGGTATTGAGATACCGATGATCGAATCTCGGACAAGTAACATACCGATGACAAAGGGAACAACGTATGTTGTTATGCGGTTTGACCGATAAAGATCTTCGTAGAATATGTAGGAACCAATATGAGCATCCAGGTTCCGCTATTGGTTATTGACCGGAGACATCTCTCGGTCATGTCTACATAGTTCTCGAACCCGTAGGGTCCGCACGCTTAAAGTTCTATGACGATCGGTATTATGAGTTTTTATGTTTTTATGTACCGAAGGTAGTTCGGAGTCCCGGATATGATCACGGACATGACGAGGAGTCTCAAAATGGTCGAGACATAAAGATCGATATATTGGATGACTATGTTCGGACACCGGAAGGGTTCCGGGAGGTTTCGGACATATACCGGAGTACCGGGGGTTACCGGAACCCCCTCACCCCCCGGGAAGCTATTGGGCCTTATGGGCCTTAGCGGAGAAGAGAGAGGGAAGCCAGGTGGTGGCACGCGGCCCCCCTTGCCCCAATCTGAATTGGAAAAGGGGAAGGTGAGGCGGCCCCCTCTCCTTCCTTCTCTCCACCTCCTCCTTCCCCCTTCTCCTTCTTGGAGTAGGAAAGGGAGGGGGAAAACCTACTTGGAGTAGGATTCCCCCCCCCCTTGGGCGTGCCTCTCCCTAGGCCGGCCCTCTCCTCCTCGCCTAAGACACAACAATTGATCTGTTGATCTCTTAGCCCTGTGCGGTGCCCCCCTCCACCATAATCCACCTCGGTTATATCATAGCAGTGCTTAGGCGAAGCCCTGTGACGGTAGCTTCATCAACATCGTCACCACGCCATCGTGCTGACGAAACTCTCCCTCGAGCTCTACTGGATCGTGAGTTCGCTTGATGTCACCGAGCTGAACGTGTGCTGAACGCGGAGGTGTCGTACGTTCGGTGCTGAGGATCGATCGTCGTGAAGACGTACGACTACATCAACCGCGTTGTTATAACGCTTCTGCTTAACGGTCTACGAGGGTACGTGGACGACACTCTCCCCTTTCGTTGCTATGCATCACCATGATCTTGCGTGTGCGTAGGATTTTCTTAAAATTACTACATTCCCCAACAATCTCTTGGGTACAGAAGGTTGCGGCGGTGGAATTAGGTTTTCGTGGTGCTCCTGGATGTTTGCGGGGTATATGGGTATATATAGGAGGAAGAAGTAGGTCGGTGGAGCAACGAGGGGCACACGAGGGTGGAGGGCGTGCCCCCCTACCTCGTGGTCTCCTCAATTGTTTCTTGACGTCCACTCCAAGTCCCATGGATCATGTTTGTTCCAAAAATCACGCTTCCGAAGGTTTCATTCCGTTTGGACTCCGTTTGATATTCCTTTTCTACGAAACACTGAAATAGGCAAAATAACAACAATTTGGGCTGAGCCTCTCGTTAATAGGTTAGTCCCAAAATAATATAAAAGTGTAAAATAAAGCCCATTAACATCCAAAATAGATAATATAATAGCATGGAACAATAAAAAATTATAGATACGTTGGAGACGTATCAGATACCTATTCTGCACATCTCCAAATGAACTAAAATTTCACGGAGATTTATTTTGGAATAAATAAAAAATTGGAGAAAAGAAGTACCAGAAGGGGTCACCAGGTGCCCACGAGGCACCAGGGCAAGCCCTGGTGGCTTGTGGGGCCCCTGGCCAGCCTCCGGTGCCCATCTTCTGGTATATAAGCCCATTTGCCCTAGAAAAAATAAGGAGAAGATTTTTGGGACGGTGCGCCGCCGTCTCGAGGCGGAACTTAGGCAAGAGCACTTTTGCTCTCCAGCGGAGCGATTCCGCTGGGGATACTTCCCTCAGGGAGGGAGAAATCGAAGCCATCGTCATCACCAACAACCCTCTCATCGTGGGAGGACCAATCTATCAACATCTTCACCAGCACCATCTCATCTCAGACCCTAGTTCATCTCTTGTATATAATATTTGTATTAAAACCTCAGATTGGTACCTGTGGGTTGCTAGTAGTGTTGATTACATCTTATAGTTGATGCTAGTTGGTTTATTTGGTGGAAGATTATATGTTCAGATCCATTATGCTATTCAATACCCCTTTGATCTTGGACATGAATATGACTTGTGAGTAGTCACTTTTGTTCTTGAGGACATGAGAGAAGTCTTGTCATAAGTAATCATGTGAATTTGGTATTTGTTCGATATTTTGATGATATGTATGTTGTTGATTCTCTTAGTGGTGTCATGTGAACGTCAACTACATGACACTTTACCATCTTTGGGCCTAAGGGAAAGCATTGTGGAGTAGTTATTAGATGATGGGTTGCTAGAGTGACAAAAGCTTAAACCTAGTTTATGCGTTATTCCGTAAGGGGCTAATTTGGACCCATATGTTTAATGCTATGGTTAGTTTTATCATAATTCTTCTTTCGTAGTTACGGATTCTTGGTAGAGGGGTTGATCATCAGAGGGAGGTTTGTTCAAGTAAGAACAACACCCAAGCACCGATCTACCCACATATCAAAGTAGCGAACGCGAATCAAACAAACATTATGAAAGTGACTAGATGAAATTCCCTTGTGTCCTCAAGAACACTTTGCTTATTATAAGAGACCATTTCGGCATATCCTTTGCAACAAAAAAGATTTGGCTACCTTGTTGCACCTTAGTTACTATTGCTACTTGTTACTTGTTACAAATTATCTTGCTATCAAACTACTCGTTACCGATAATTTCAGTGCTTGAAGAAAATACCTTGCTGAAAACTGCTTATCATTTCCTTCTACTCCTCATTGGGTTCGACACTCTTACTTATCGAAAGGACTTTGATTGATCCCCTATACTTGTGGGTCATCAAGGCTCTTTTTCTGGCGCCGTTGCCGGGGAGTGAAGCGCCTTTGGTAAGTGGAATTTGGTAAGGAAACATTTATATTACGTGTTGAAATTTACTGTCACTTGTTACTATGGAAAATAATCCTTTGAAGGGTTTCTTCGGGGTATCTTTACCTCGACCGGAAGCACAAAGAGTAGCTCCTCAACCTACTTCACCCACTAAAAATATTTATTATGAGATTCCTTCGGGTATGATAGAGAAACTGCTAACTAATCCTTATGTAGGATATGCACCTAATCTATGTGGATGAAGTTTGTGGATTATTTAAGCTTGCAGGTTTACCCGGAGATGAAATTAAGAAGAAGGTTTTCCCTTTATCTTTGAAGGGAAAGGTATTGATATGGTATAGGCTGTGTGATGATATTGGAACGTGGGGTCAGCGCGCAGGGGGCGGGGGCAGCAGCTGGAGGGGGTGGAGGTGGGGGCGCCCGCGACTGCCATGGAGGAGCTCGGTGACGGGAGGAGGCGCAACAGGCCCGAGCCGCGCAGGGGGTAGGCCGACGAGGGGAGGCCAGATCCGGCCGTCCAGCACAGCTAGGGCGCACCTGTATCCCCGCCGGACCACCAGACAGCCGCCGGGAGGGGAGGGGGAGGGTGGCACGGGGTCGTGGTGAAGCGCGCATGGGGCCAAATCCGTCCCGCCACCACCTTCATGGGGTCTGGCGTAGCTTCACCGGCCGGCCCTCCGTTGACGGCGATGTAGGGGAGGGCTGCGGAGGTGACCTCTAGCGGCGGCTAGGGTTCCCCGCGTCGCCAGAGGAGGGCCTTCCTACGAATTTTCTCCAGATCCCACCCGGTTCCATCAAGCTGTGCATAAAGGTGTGTAACGGTTAGATTTTTAGTTATGACTATATATACCCCACCCACACCACCTACTCTTAGGGAGAGCAACCAGGACAAAACTACCACTTACCATATCCATTTTCTGAGAGAGAACCACCAGCATTTGTGTTGAAATTAAGGGGATTCCACTCCAACCTTTGATCCATGATTTCTAGCCCCCTCAAGTTGCTTTCCACTCCAATCCTTCTCCTACAACCATGCCAAATCCGCCAGAGAGTTATTGAGTGTTGAGAAGACTATCTTTTAAAGCACAAGAGCAAGGAGTTCATTATCAACAATATCTATTACCTTTTGGAGAGCGGTGTCTCCTAGACTGGTTGTGTGTCACTTGGGAGCCTCCAAATCTTGTGGAGTTGAACCAAAAAGTTTGTAAGGGCAAGGAGATTCCCTACTTCATGAAGATCTGCCCCGAGTGAGACTAGTCCTTCGTGGACGAAAGCCATGTTGACATAGACAAGGTTACTTCTTAGTGGACCCTTTGTGGGTGGAGCCCTCCGTGGACTCGCGCACCCGTTATCCTCCGTTTGTTGAAGTCTCCATCAAGGTGGATGTACGATAGCACCACCTATCGAAATCACACCAAAAATCATCGTGTCTTCATTGCGTTTGATCTTCCGATCTTTACCTCCCTTTACTTTCTTGCATTTGCATGTTGTCCTTTATCTGCTACCTATACTCTAGATATGCATGTGTAGAAAGTATTGGTTGTCATTTAACTTGTGCTAAAATCCGCCTAAATTCCATGAAACTTAAAGTTGCTACTTTGCCTAAGTGTCTATTCACCCCCCTATAGACTTATCTTCTCGGTCCCTCAACAATGTGTGTGTTGAGCAAAGGGAGGGGCTCCTTGTCGCAGCGGCTAGGGTCCCCCCCCCCCCGATGCCCACGGGGGCGTTGTGGGGCCGGGAGACTCGAGTTGATTTTCTTCTTATCCCTTACGGTGGGCATTGCTCCCCAATTATTAGTGTTATTAATTGATATGGACATGTTGTCTTTGCTTGTACCCTTTGGCTCGGGTGTGCACCCAGCTGCCCTAGGGTTTCTTGTGCCTCCAGTCGGCGGCGCTGTCGATCTACCTTGTCTACTGTGGTCTTAGGGTCATGGCGGCGCAGTGGATCCCGACTCTTGTCGGGGGGAGGGCTCAGTTTTTAAAGTTCTTTTGAGTTTCATTAGGGTTTGTTTCATGTTTGGAGAGACGAGGCAGCGGCGGCTCTTTGAAGATGGAATAAGATTCACCCCGCCTATAGCCCCCGTCCCGATGGTGTTCTAGTATCATTGGAGGGCGCGTGGAGGTTTGTCTCCGGCGTATCTCGCGGGATTCGCTCGGAGTATGTCTTCGGTGGATCCAGTGGATCCGGTCTTCGTTTGTCTGTGTTGGTGTGTCTACAAGTTGGATCATTCTGATCTACGCTTCTCTTCGTCAGCGGTGGTTGCTATTCTGGTGCGTTGGTCCTATGAGGCCGTAGCATGACGACCTCCTTACTGTTTACTAGAACAAGGTATACCCGACTCCGATGAGGGAGTGATGATGACGGCGGCACACCTTCGGCTCGCTCCAGTGCTAATAGTCCTTGGTAGATGGTCTACGGATCTGGATGTATTTTTTTTACTTTGAGTGTTCTTTATACTACCTTGACAGTTGTCGAATTGATTGGAAGTTTTCTCCGCAAAAATAATAATTGATATGGACATGTTGCTTTCACCTTATCTACCTATATTATATGTCTACTATGCATCGAACTATTTTTCGTTTGATCATCTTGTTTATTATTTTTCTTCATGATTTATTTACCAGTAGAAGATTGCTCAAATATTCAACACTTACCAGTGTTGTCCCTGTTTTTTTGTCTGCGATCCATATTCAGACAAAACTGGGCAGCATTAATTCTGATAGAAAAAATGACCGAACTCCTACCGGGACAAAATTGGCAGTGTTCTTGGTGACTGCAGTTAATCATGGAAGGCGTGGAGCTTCTGGACGGTCAGCCTCGCAGCGAGAGTACCCCTGCCCGTCGGCTCGCCATCGTTTCGCTGGAGGAGACGAGAGAGGCAGGACCGGTGCCTCTGCCATCTTTTTCACAAGCCTCCACATGGCCTGTCCAAGTCAATCCATGATTGATCCCGCAGCGCATGACTAACAATCACACATACACACAAACACAAAGCCCTGAGTAAGCACTCACGTTACTATTCCTACCACCACTAGCTACTCCTACTAGTCACAAGCCAGTGAGTGATACCACCGTCATCTCATCTCATGTCCTTTGCAGAAAATAATTGAGGGAGAGCAGAGAAGGAAGGCCCCAAGGGCGCCATAGGTCGGCACTGGGCAGACAGACATGCCCGCGGGCCGCGAATGGGGCTTGGAATCTTGCTCCCCAGCGTCAAGCGTCACATGGATTAGACAACATGCTTAGCAGCGGCAGTACCAGTACTACTCCCACTACAGTATGCTTTGCCTTTTGCACTGCCGCACACTGTGTTGTGCGTTGCGTTGCATGGATCTTGGTGAGATCCGGGAAGATGCATGTGTGTTCTGTGCATGCAGAGCTGAGATGAGATGGATCGGTGTCCGGTTCTTTCTTTCTATCAAATCCATCAATTTTTATCAGTCTCGCTCGCCAGCCCCAAGGTCGCCTGCCCAGCGCTGCTCCGCTGTTGCCCCGCTCCTAGGCCGTCGCGCCACGCCGCTCGCGCCTTCTTTATTGCGAGGTCAAAAGACAGGCGCATCCCATGTCCTTTTGCGCGCGCCAAGGTCCACGATCACGATGCATGCCCATTTTAATACCAAGGTCCTGCACGTTAATCTGCTCCTGAACTCGTACACTCAGTATTAAGCCACTAGCTTTTTACTAGCAGTATAGGAGTATAAGAAAACATTCATGGTGAGAAGTCAGAGCTTCACTCAGCAACTACACCCAACCTGCAGCTACCGGAAAATATTTTACGAGAGGGAGGGGAGAAAACATGTCGGAAGCGAAGGTCTTGACTCAGAAAACCATACTGGCGTCCTTTGAGAAAACAGACGATATCACAATTACCAACACCAGAAGCATGTCTGAGACTGTCTGCATTGCTTTAAAGCGGCCAGCCAAAGCACCAAAGCTAGCTAGGTAAACGTTGCCATGCATGCATGCAAACTCAGCGAGTGACCGCTACCCCTCCATTTCAAAATATAGTGTGTCCGCGTTTCCTCAGGTCAAACTTTGACCATAAATTTAACGAACGAGACCGATTGCGGCGGGAGAAAAAGTTACATTATTAAAAACTTCTTTCGAATACGAATTCACTGATATTACTTTTGCTTCCGCCGCAATCGGTCTTGATAGTTAAATTTACGGTCAAAGTTGAAACACGAGAATAGAGGAAGCATTACATTGTGGAACGAAGGGAGTACATTACGGAACAGAAGCACATCTCGCACGCAGCGGCCGGGAATCGTGCGTGGGTTCGTGCGTCCCCGTGCCAGTCAGTGCTACTACGTGCGCCTGGCCTGGAACAATCCTTTTTTTTTTTGTGGAGGAACCGGCAGGAGCACTGCCTTTTCATATAAGAGGAACAATCCTTTTACGCTGTGAAGGCTGTGACGAAGAAGCGTGAAGAGCGAAGGCCCAGAGGAGAGAGGCCAGAGGGAAGGCGACGCGGGAAGAGATCAAAAGAGAAAGGCTAAGGGAGAAAAGCCAAGCGAGAGGAAGAAGCGAAAGAAAGAAAGTGAAAGTGTCTGGAAAAGACTGTTAAAAAAAGTGGGAAAAGCTCAGAAACAAAAGCGGCAAGGCGAAACCAGATATTCCTGTATATGCTACGCACGACCGAACCTGATAAAGAAATTTCAGCAAAGGGAAAAAAAGGGGAGAAAGATTGAGATAAAGAGCAAAAGGAACGAAAGGGACGAGAACTCCGAGCTTCCAGCCATCTTTTCGCCGGAAAGATGGCCGGGTTACGGGATGAATTTAACGAGATTCGTCAGGATCCAGGGACGCTACGCCTACGTTGTGTACGTAGAGTGCGTACGTGGGCGCTCGGGCTTTGGATTCGGACGCTTTCCTTTTGGTTTGGGTCCGTCGTAGTGGAACTTGATAGATACTCCTACTACCACTACGTTGACACTTTCTTCCTCGAAGAAAGAAAAGTTACTACTACTACTACGTTGACACAGCGCGATGTGAAAAAGTGGCGGGACACACACACGGTATGGGAGGACGAACGCATTGGATTCGACGGCGGCGAAGAGGGAGGGGGCCGCCCGCCCTCTTTTCCTCTCATCTGCTTGCCGGAAAAGAAAACCCCACGAAATATTGTCCGGGAAAAACGTCGTACGTACTATCATCAGGTGCAGCCGTGCCTCGCCGTGGTACAGTACAGCACAGCCTCACCGTCCCTACCAGTACTACGACTATCACAACGTCCACTGTTCACGTCCCTGGTGAACCGTAGCAAGTAGACCCATCCACAGTCACAGTGGAAGCAACGTGCTACTGTAATTTCTACCTCAACAACACTGCACTCTTTCCATTCTCCAGCAGCGAGCTCTGGCCGTGCGGCCGAAAAGCTCCTGTAAACGTTCGGCGCTGGCCCTGGCCGGGCCAGCCGGGGAAACAAGACAAGCACAGGTCGCCTCACCAACCAACCTGGCTACGGACCCGGGGCCAGGAGGCACGTACAGGCACAGGGGCTTAAATGCAGCGCCAGATGGTAAATGCGTCGACGTCTCGGCCCATGGGGAGCCTACCGACGGACGAAAGAAGCGATGCACTGGCAGCCGCACTTTCGCGGCGTATGTTGGGCAGCGAGATGCATCAGATCGGATGCGTGCCTGTACCGAATAATTGCTCCCGACGGACGGTACCGTGGGGGTTTGGCCGTTTATGAGAAATTTCACTCGAGTTCATGAGAAGCGGTTTAGTTTCCAGATGTACGAGTTCAAGAAAAGACGATGCAGCCAACAGGATTTTTAATGACCTCTACTTGAAACGACGATTCTGCAAGCCACCTTTCCCTGAACAACATTGCTCAAGACATTTCGCTTCTCTGTGTACCGCTGCACTGGTACTGGCTATGGACCCTGAACAACTGCTGTTTCTACGCCAGCATCATCTACAGGGCACTAGATTCAGAAGCTCATCTTCCCTCCTTCGCGAGAGGCTTCACCTTGCGCCGATGGCCGAAGCTGTTGACCAGATCCTTGCGGGCGCACACCGGGAACAGGTGGACGCCGGGGAGCCTGAGGCGCCGCAGCACGTAGGGAAAGCTCAGCTGATCCCGGGACGTGAACCTCACCACCTCGTTGAACCAGAGGCACATGAAGAGGTTCGTCGAGGGGGCGTGATCCCTCACAATGGCCGAAGCTTCTGCCAGAGCTGTAAATAAAAAAGGCAAACGAATGAATGAGAACCACACTTATTATCCGGGTTCAGAGGGCCGGACCACTGGCAGCAAAGGCCTCAAGGACGACGAACATGTATGATTTGGGGCGAAACATTGTGTTTACTACTGCTTGGAGCGTGCTTCTGGTTCTTCTACGTAGCCCACATGTGGGCTAAAAATGGCGTGTCCTGTATCACTTGGATGAGGTGCAGAAAGCCGGAAAGGAGCCATAGCTTTTATGCTCAACGCATGCAACTGGCCAGCCTTTATAGCTCATGCCTTTTGCACAATCACAGCTGCGCAGGTAGTAACACCAAGCATGGTTATCTAGAGTACTACGACATGATGTATTTTTATTTCTTTCACTACGTGTCTGGCCCAGCACCCTAAGGCCCATGCCCTGCTCTGCAAATACGACATTGATGTCTGCTCTCGTTTAAGCTCATCCTGCTGACTTTTCCTATGAGGTGAATGAATGGCCAGGGCCAGCCATCTATGTTGCACACTACGCGGGGCATAACGTGAGAGCCAGCCAGCCAGGTAGTAGTGATATTGATGTGCAATCTAGAGAAACAAAACTATGCAAGGCATGATAAGAACGGTGAAAGCGAACAATGGCAAGCAAGTCAGGATTACAAGCTAACCTTTCTTCCTGTTGAATCGTTTGTCATCTGGAATGCCATCTTGTCGGTACTGATCCAACTGTATTTTAACTTCTTCTGGGGTTGCTTTGTGTTTCCTAACAATCGCGTTACCCTCGTCATACAAGCTGCTCCGAGCTCCATGTTCCGATAATGCCAAGGAAGAGTTTGAGCGCCACAGAAGGGCCTCAATGACTCCTAGTGGATCTCTCCGGAACTGGGATTTCGAATCCACCCAAATCGAGTATCTTGCCATAGGAAAAAGGCGATGGCTTATCAGCTGAAGACAATAGAACAGCAAAATGGAAGTCAGCTTCTGACGGAAAGGATTCACCCTACACAGGCATCATATGCACTGATCATAGAATGTACTCCCTCTGTAAAAACGATCTTATATTAGTTTACAGAGGGAGTATGTAATATCTGTTCTTGAAAAAATAGAATGTAATATCTGCAAGACAATCTCCTCCTAGCTCTGTTGTCCATAGAGTACAACAAGATGAATACTGGAAACACAATGTTGAGGCTTCTACTAACACTTTTTATCTCATCAAGACAATGAAGGCACAGGGTTTTCAGATGGTACCTTGGGAATTTTGCCATTCAGCCGTTGATCTGTGAAAGGAAGGTCTCTCACAAGAATGATCCTCCAAAGGCCAATCCTGAGATCTTCACCAATCTTCTTACCTTCCTCATGTTGAGCTGAGAGAGTGACTTCATCCCAGAATGCAACATAGCATACCTAGCAAAACAACAAGTATCAGCAGATAGGCAGGAAAGAAGCTCAAGACATCAACACACAATGCAAGATAAATACTAAACCTTTTTGACAGATACTTCTGTCATCCCTATAGGCTGGTGAAGGTCATCCCCTCCACCAAACGCACAAGTGGCCACAACAACTCTGCAAGATCTCATGTAATCTTTATCTACATCAGAAACTCTGAACCCTCCATTTTCACTGTAGAAGCCACAGTGAACCGCTGTAGTTTCCTTTGGCTGCAGCATTAGTAGAATTAAAAAAAGCGAGGATGGCAGCTAACACAGAATTTTCCGCAGTTTAGCATTTTGATTTTTGACAATGTTTATCATGTACTCCCTCTGTCCCATAATGTAAGACGTCTTTTGACTCTAGTGTAGTGTCAAAAAACGTCTTACATTATGGGACGGAGGGAGTAGTATCTACTATCTGCACATATGGTATTCTTATACACATACTAAACAGGAACACACATATTTCATAGAGGCAACTCCAATATCTTACATAATTTTCAAAAACTTCATGAAATATAGAGCCTGAACAAAACCTTGAAACTCTCTTCTCTTTCAGTAAGGGTCTGATATCCCGTGAATGAATTAAATCGCGAATTCGTCATATGGGATGAAATGTTATCTTCAAGATGGGGCAGACTGGACCTGTACACAACTTCCTTGACTGGCAGATTTTGTTCAGGGGGTTCATGAAGTTCCAGATTTTGAAGCATCTCAGTATCGAGCATCTTCAGGCATGCTGTCAATATAACACCGAATTCATCAGGAAGCACATGTCATAATGATTTACACTGATATTTGATCTAAGGAATAATCACACTGTTACTCTAGAAGTCGAAAAGATAGAAAAAGAAACAAAATAGCATAGTATACCAGAAGAAGTCAAAAGAATCAATATCAAAGATGGGCTAGAACCTTACATGTGCTAAACAAAAGAGAGTTAGTAGCTAACATTTCCTATTACTCAGTACATGGATAACTTTCACAAGAGTAATTTAGCACATCAGAATAAGCCACATATAACACGCTGTACAATTGCATTAAGGCTGAAGGATAAATCGGCACCTCACTTTGAGTTTGAATAACCTTAAGTCCCTAACATTCATACAAACGATTTTGGGCAACTTGCATTATTGAACGCCCATACCAGCCGCTAAAATAGATCCTCTGAGTAGCATTGAAAGTAAGCAGTAAACAGGGGAAACTACAATCAACAGATCAGATTGCATCATACAGATCAGAAAATAAATAGATCGCTCAATAATAGGGATATAAACCTACAGCACAGCTAAGCAGGTCACTGGGTCAGCTCATATACTGCGGTATCACCTCCATCACCACAATACAGACTAACTGAACAAGTCATTATAATATAGCCAGACCTACAGATCGCCAAATTAAAATAACAAATAACAGGATTAAACTAAGACGCAGTTCTATCCACGCCAATTTAGGGTTTAGCTATCAGGGGCGAGCTTACACTTCCGGGCGCGGTCGACGCGGCTGAGGTTGCCGGCGGCCTGCGTCGGAGGCGGCGGCGGGGGCGAGGAGGACGAGTAGAACGGGGAGAGGCGGTAGTACTCATAGGCGAATAGGGAGACGGCGAGGGCGGCGAGGAGGAGCGGGCCGCCCAGCCGCGCGGCGCGGCGGAGGAAGCGGCGGTGGGCCGAGACCGGGTGGCGGTTGCGCTTGCGGCGCACGCGGACGCGCACCTTCCCGGAGGCCTCGTCGTCGTCGGAGACCGAGATGGAGATGCCTTGGATCAGCGACGACGAGGACGACATGGGTGGACGGACGGAGCTGGGGACGACGAGGAGAGAGGGTTCGGCTTCCGTGGTGGGCTCGGTTAGGCCGCGCGTGCCGGAATCGTGATGGGCCTCGTTCGGCTCGGTCGGTGTGTGGTGGACTGCTCTGTTTCTCTCTGCAGTCCCTGTCCCGCTCCAGCAGAATTGCCACACCAGTCAACATCTATTTCTACTTTTTTGATTGAAATCAAAACCACAATTCAATTAAATGAGAGAAATTTCGATTTTAACATTTGAAGTTCTGCAGTCCAACCAGATACGAAGAGGCGACATATTTGTTCACATTTCAAATCTCCATCAGAAAAACAGAGTATCACTCTACAAATTGCCACGGGAACATGTACATTATGTTGATAGCTTTTCGAATGACCTCATATACGCTCCGAAAATACCAGGTCCCCACCTACACAAGCAAATTGTTGATAAAACTCCAAAATAGCTTTTTCTTTTGACTCAATCCTCTTCTTCTCTTTAGCATTCGGGAAAGACAAGAAAATTTCAGGGTAGAACATTATCTAGAATTTCTCTTAGATTCGAACCCATAGCTGATGATAGAACTAGAATAGATATCTTTTGTTTTCTACTCACGCGAGCCCATATCCTTTCTTTTTTATCAATT